>NW_015094506.1:46518487-46789598 GCF_001431845.1 Calidris pugnax
GAATTACAGTATCTTTTACCAGGTTAAACTTCAGCTGAATACTGAACACTTCACATATACACAAGGATGGAATGTTAAAAATGAGCTAGAAATATGAAAAGGATGAAAAGTTCCTGTATTCAAGGTTCTGCTTCCAAAGTATATATATCTACTGGATTCTTCAGTTTCCCTTACATATTCAGAAGAAGGGATAATTATGTATATGCTCGTAATTACATTAAAAACTCCAATGGAATTGCAGTCTTCAGCAGAAATGAAGAAGGAGGGCTTTGAGCAACCTGATCTAGTGAAAAAATGTCCCTGGGTGTTGGGCTAGTGTGAGAAACTGGATGTGAGAACTGACCTTACAACTAGATGATCTTCAGAAGTCCCTTCCAACCCAAATCATTCTATGATTCTATTATTCTAAGGCTAATTCGTAACATGAATAATTATAGGACATAGGAATAACATAGGAATGATGTGTGGACAACTTGTCTCCAGGAGTTCCAGTTTCTCCACAGGTGAGTTACTTTTCCTCTTTTATTGCTGCTCTCCGTCCCTCTCTTTTCTCTCAGTCACTGTTAAGAGACACTTTTTCCAGATCCCCAGTTCCATTCCCACACATCTTCCCACAAACGTGCTCCCTCTTTTTTTTTTTTTTTTAATAAAAATTCTTCACATGCTATCTGTAGTAATTTGGGTTGATTCATCCTGAATTAGCATTGGAAATTGATCAGAAACCTTAAGAAGTCTTGAGATTTCCACAGAATTTGTCAAAAAGAGGCTTGTCTCAGGATCGCTGTTCTTGATGATGATGTATGTGAGCTTCTCAGTCCAGCAAAGTGATTGTCACTTCTTTTTTGAAGCAGACAAATAATAGTCATTTATATGACATTCTTTCATCAAAATAATGATATTAGAGCATCCTGAAGGTCTGAGGCACTGATCTAATGTGCAGTGTGGAAAAACTGACTGGATTGACAACCAATTTTCCAGTGAAGGGAGGAAAGCTCCTTAGGAAGGATTGGCTGGGAAGACAAGGAGTGGAGCTGCCCTTCATGTGAGCCAGAGGTCTGCTCGGGGATTGACGAGGAGCCAGCTGAGAACTTAAGGGTGAGGATTAAACAGAAGACAGGTAGTCAGTGTGTGCTATAGCCTGCCTGACCAGGGAGAATAAGTAGATAAGACCCCCTACAGAAAGACAGGAGCAGCCCCACATTTGCATGCCCTGGTCCTCATGGGGTACTTCAACCACCATGATATCTGCTGGAGGGACAACACGGCAGAAGTTCCTGAAGTGCATCAACAACTTTCTCACCCACTGACAGTGGAGCCAAAGAGAAGAGATGGTCTGCTGGACATCATACTCACCAACAAGGAGGGACTTGTTGGGGATGTGAAAGTCAAAGGCAGCCTTGGCTGCAGTGACCATGAGATGGTGGAATTCAGAGGTCCCTTCCAACCTCAATCATTCTGTGATTCTGGTAAGGCAGAAGACACTGGCAACATCTACAATGTCTTAAGTAGTATAAATACTTGGATTATGACATGCCAAAAGTATGAAAAAATACATGCTTAAAAAACTGCAGAGAAACAGACACAAGAAAGACAATGCAAGTGTACTGTCCTGGTTTGAGGTAAAACAGAATAAATTTTCTTTTCCATAATTTTACTTTTCGATTAAGTCTCTTCTATCTAGCTGCACTGACAAATTAATGACATATTTTTCAAGCAATGTCTGCTTCTAGCAGGTAACACCTGATGTTTATTGTGAATACCAAGGAATGGTATGCTAAGCGAGGCAAGGTAACTTTGTTGTGTGCCATGTTGGACAGTTGGAAGCGGAAGAGGGGTTGCACCTGCAGGTGAGGACAGGTGACCCAAAACTGACCAGCAGGGTATTATACTCCATCTGCATCATCATAGCATCATAGGTTGGAAGGGACCTTAAAGATCATCTAGTCCAATCATCAACCTAACTCCGAAAAAACCACAGCAACAACAACAACAACAACAACAAAACCCAGCAACAACAAAAAACCACAAAAAACCCCAAAAAAACCCAAAAAACCACAACACACCACTAAACCATATTCCTGAGGACCATGTCAACCCGTATTTTGAACACCTCCAGGGATGATGCCTCACCACTTCCCTGGGTAGCCTATTCCAATGCTGGATAACCCTTTCTGTGAATAAATTTTTCCTAATATCCAATCTAAACCTCCCCTGGTGCAACTTGAGGCTATTTCCTCTTGTCCTATTGCCTGTGACTTGGGAGACGAGACTGACCCCCACCTCTCCACACCCCCCCTTCAGGTAGTTATAGAGCGCGATAAGGTCTCCCCTCAGCCTCCTGTTCTTCAGACTAAACAACCCCAGCTCCCTCAGCCTCTCCTCATAAGTATTACTCTCCAGACCCCTCACCAGCTCTAGACCCCTCACTATCATGTTCAGTATAAAAGCTGAGGGATCACAGAGGTCAGGCTCTTTCTTCACTGGCTGGAGTCTGAGAAGGACTCCGTTCATCTGCCTTTGATCCTGATCTGTGTGTTCCTGCTTTCAGCTCCTGTCGGTCTCTGAGTCCAGCCTGGGACTTTCCCAGTGCCTGCTGGTGACATGACTGTCATCCTGGGAGCTCGATACTAGTTTTATAGATATTGTTTATATGTCATTATTTTCTTACTAATATTACCATTTTTTCTTTTTATTATTAATATTTCATTGAAGCAGTTTTAGTTTTCATTTCAACCCATAAATCTCTCCCTTACTTTCTCTCCCTTCTCTTCTGGGAAGGGAGAGAGCATCTGTCATTCATTTAGTGGCTGGCCCAGCCGAAACCACAACATGTACAAAAAATACACACAAAAAATATGAGTGTAATAAATTTAGCCTTCTCCCCTTATTCCTCCTTTTGTCCATTTCAGGTTCTGGTTCCAAGATGTGTTTCAATGCACAGCCTACTCAGGTGGCTGACACACCTTCTGAAAGCACTTATGTGTTGTTGACTGCCTGCTTTTAGTTCCAATTTAAATAATTTTAATTGAAATTTGTTGCATATTAAAGACAAATTAGCTTTTCTGTTTCATAAAAATATTTCCTTAATCCTCAATCATACATGCCATCTCATACAAATCTAAGCTATAGACTTTAATCACACTCACATACCCAGTAGGTTCTCTCTAATCATGGAGGTAACATTTTATTGACCTATTTCAGTTCCAGCTCATTAAACACAGCTGTTCTGATGTTTAAGAAAAAAGCAGAATGTAAAAAAACCCAAAAAAACCAAAAACCAAATTAAGCGTAAAATGTAAAATTAAGTGTAAAAATGTAAAATCAAGACA
Organism: Calidris pugnax; assembly: GCF_001431845.1. Lineage (NCBI taxonomy): Eukaryota > Metazoa > Chordata > Aves > Charadriiformes > Scolopacidae > Calidris > Calidris pugnax. The sequence goes on from NW_015094506.1 coordinate 46,521,817, forward strand.
AGCAAATTTGCTGATTTAAATTCTCTCATCTAAATTCCTTTGTCAGGTTCACTCAAGTCCTCTGTTTTTTCTCACTCTGAACTGAGGTGTACTTGCAGAACCTTCATTGAACGAAAGGGTCTGTAGTGTCTAAGACCCAAGAATTGCAGACACATTTACACTATAGGTGCGAATGAGATAACTTAGGTCCCAGAAACAGTCTAGCCATAGACTTGGCAGCACCAAGCTGCACACAAACTAAATTTATCCTGCCACTTCCAATGCAGAATAAGACCTTTAAGAGCTAGTTAGGCATCCCCTCAATATGTTTTCAAAGCTCATTTTATTCTGTTCACTGCATTGGAGTTGTCAAGAGATTTCTTATATTGTAAGTTCTTCTGGGTAGAGATCAGCTAATCCTCATCTGTTTGGCAATTACCAAAAAAAAAAGTCGGTGTTTTATGTTTTGTGTACAAATTAATAACCATAAAGCTATAGTAGCAACAGGTCAAGCAGAAGCAAAACATGTTGTTCACTAAAAACCCACACTAATAGAAAACCATTTATTCTGAAAAATTTCTAGGCAAACACAATAAAGAAACACAGGAAGGATGTCATAAAAGTTTTTATCTGAGATATATAATGCAAAGAGCTTCAGCTACTATAAACGGCAAACCAAAAAACAATTCTATATTCTTATCAGCAGGTTGGGATGGAAGCAGATGGAGAAAATGATAAAAAATAGGATGGATGGCATTTTAGCTTCTGAGCCATACTGTTGAACATTTTTACTTTTCTGAGATTTCCAGGACATGCAGATATGTTTCTATTCAATTAAGGCTGAATTTGCCTCTAGTTACAACTCAGCATTTATTGAATTGCAAGAAACCTTATATTCAAGAGTTTATGTGCTGACTTCAGGTAAATCATAGTTCTCTACAGCATCACCCTCACACTGAGGTATTTTATGTTTGTTCTTTAAATTACTTGCTCAAAGCAAAACTTGTTTTTCAAATGTGTAGTTGAATAACTAATTTCTCCAACAGCTTTGCAGAATATTTTCCATATGAAGTGCTAAATCTGGTTACTGTGCTCAGCTTATCTTTTCCACATGGCTACTGATATGTGTTTACAGATTATTCCAAAATACCTACAAAATACAATAACATTATGTCAAGAAGTATTTAGATATGCTAGCCTAAACTGTGCTTTTGATTCATGATATTAAACCCAACAGATTAACTGATTAAATCTGAAAAAATAACTGCACCTGGTTTTGAATGTGGAGCTGTTATTACTGGTGGCATCGTTAAAGTTGCTTTGAGATTGGTAGCTACAGCTTGTACTGAATCCCTTGGATTGGGGCCAACTCACATTAAAGTCAATGGAAAGGAAATTTGCATGCACTGAAATTCATCAGAAATGAACTCATGACATTTAGAGCTGGCAAAATTGCTCCTTAGTTTTCTAAAAGGATAGATGCTTTACCTACAGAAGCAATGATTATCATAAGAACTGCTGGAATGCAAAAATATGGATACTTTCAAAGGCACAAAAGGCAATCATGTCCTTTGCTCCTATTCAAATTCACTTAAAATATTCCCTTTAATAACATGTTTTGCTCATATAGGGGGGCAGCCACCCTCAACCGAAAAAAGGGAAAATGTTTCATTTAATGGGAAAAATAGTATCTTTATAATGCCTTTTCTCCAGAACACAACAACGTTTTAAAATCTCAAATAAAGCAAGCAAATATCATTATGCTTTTTTTTTTTTTTTTTTTTTTTTTAAGATGAGGATATAGAGGCACAAAAAGATGGAATTTCTCATAGTCAGTCACTGAATCATTGGCAATGCACGGGACAGAGTCCAGGACTCCTGACTCTGTGAACCACTAGACTACACTCTCTCAGCACTATTTAAAGAGTCACCCTCAATGTCAGAAGACAGCTTTGTAAAATACAATTTTGCAAAAGATTCTCGACAGGGTTTCAGATACAGTAGTTGTAATTCCATTTTTTTCCATTCATCCTATTTCCCAGGTTTTTTGATTTAGCAATATGCTTTGGGATTAGCTTTTGAGAACCTTGAGTTTCAGCCAAACATGGATTATGGATCAGATAATGCTAATTACAAATAATAATGTGGGCAATAGTATTGTAAATTGAGAATTTACCAGGGAATTAATTTTGTCACAGAAAGTTGGAACGATGGTATAAGAACACAAAATCCATAACCAGGGATCAAAATATGAAAAAGACAGGATTTAAACTTGACAATATTTTTTCTGAATGGAGCTGGATCAAAAGTAAATTTCCCTAAAGATCATGAAATGGTCACTCCATAACTATTCAGAAATTAAGAATGAGAGTTGGGATATAGATTTGGCTGCTGATATTTTTCCTGGATGAGATTCATAACAGGTAATATTTATTTAATTTAAATGCAGAGTGTGGTCCCCATCAAGGTGTGGCCTTCATGTTCAGCGGAGATTTGAAGCAAATTTCCCACTTTCCAGAAGTATAGTTTTACCAGTGTGCTCAGTCAAAAAGCAAAGATTTTCATTTGGTTTTGTTCTTTCACTTCTTATTAATATTTATCTAACAAAGCAGGACCTGGAGTTTACATATTTTCCTGAAAGGGTAGCGTCCTTCTGACTGGGCTAAAAAATTACAGAGCCTGTATTTTTACTGGTTGACTGTGTACAAAATGGCAGGGATATAAATAGTATAGGGGGTATTAAGAAAGCAGTGATGTACAAGGGCCTGACGTTTACACCTGTAACTGAGTAGAGCTCTGCTCATATTAAGACTTTGATGATTATGATGGACATGATTAACACATGTTTGTTTTCTGTTTAGTGTCTTACAATAAAACATTCAGGATTTATTGGAACAGGTGGATACATAAATATGTGCAACTTCTATGTTCACATCAGCTTTTTCTTTGCTCTTCCCAGTGTAGGAGTTAGCTGTCAGGAGCATCTATATGAATGATAAGGTTGAGTTAAAATATATGGAGAATGGCAATTATGACAATTTAGTGATTTGTTGCACTGTTCCTGAAAGCTATTTATTCCAATCAGGGAGTAGAAATTTTACATGTAAAATTTTGGGAGGTAGGTAAATTTTTATGCTATGTCAAAATTGAAAAATTCACCTCTGAAATACAATGTGAGAAACAAACATTCTCATAGAAAGTGTGAGTTTACGTGCTGAACCACAACATTTTAAAAAGTATTTTTGACATATTTAATTTAATGAAAAAAATATTTACTGCTTATAGTCATTGTGCAAGCAGCAAAATGTAACTTCTAAATTAGGTATTCAGTTATTTTCTCTAGTATAATTAGAAATCTGCCAACTATACGGTAAAAGTTTCTGAGCCCTAGTTGCTGAATATTGTTTAACCTTATCACACTGAAATCTGTTTGTCCAAATGAAAATTAAAAGAAAATTATAAAACCAGAAGTGTCCACAATAATACTCTTTATAACAGACCTTCCAAACAGCAAGGCATATATTGTGCTGATTCTGTCACTAATATAGCTGAAAACTTTCAATGTTTATAAAGAGAGACAAATTCTTCAAAGAGAAAAATTCTGATCTGTATTTTTCATTCTCCTAATTTGAAGCAGAGAACGGTAGATAAAATCATTACTGTGGAAATGTTTCTACCAAGCTTTGCACTTGTTTGTATTTCTTTGACTTTCTCTCTTCATCCTTTCCCCAGCCTATTACAGCAATTACATTACATTCTAAAACCCCTGTAAAATAAATATGATTCAGTTTTTACCATTTACAGAGAAATACTGAGTTGTATATAAATCTTTTATTGATACTATTACATATTTACTGCAGCTATACTAGAATGCTTGGTGGAAATAAAAACCATTCCGTATGTGCTGGATATAAAAATTGAAAATTTGAACAAGAGTATCCAGGATGTTTAATAAACTCTTGCACATCAATATCTGAAAACACTGAATGATCTAATAGACATCAATGCCTTTGTGGCAAATTTTTTAGTTTTTCTGGAATCCTTAACTATTAAGATATTTTATTTGTGGTACACAGGCATCAGCAGGCAGTGTCACAGAATGCTTAAAACTAGCAGTCCCTGGTGGATGCTTTGAAAGTATAGAATAAATATGGTGTTTCATTTTTCAGAACCAGACTGACATCATGAAGCAGCAGTGAAAAGACAGTGGAGATTTTGCAGAATGGCAGGTGACCAATGAAACTATGACAACAGTATTATAATAAATTCATCTCCTGAAGAGTTTCTGAAATTGTACAGGCACTTGAATTGTTAGCGTAGCATGTAAAATACAGAGAAAATTATAAGCATTTTCAAATCAAAGTTATGGTGTATTAAGCTGGGCTTACTGCCCTGGTGTTGGAGTTACACAGCTCAAGGAGCAGAGCTGACTGAAGAGCAGCCAGACTCCACTCTGAACAGAGCAGGCACCCAAATGAATATGCAACTGATTTTGTGGACCTAAACGCATGCAGTACTTTGCAGGTCTCACTCTTGAACCTTTAGACATATGAGGAGTGATTTCATAACTCAATGGATTTTTTCACAGTATTTTCTTTTTAACACTGACATAGTTTTTTCCTCTTCCTTGCAGAAATACCAAGCCAGCAGAGAACTGCTCTAAAACAAATGGAAAAGCAAAACCAAATGGAAAAAAAAAATCTTAGTAAGGCAGTGACTGAGTCTGTACTATCTCACTGTAGAATATATTAAAGTTATAACATAGCATTACCATCTTTAAATTCTTAAATAACCTCAGCTAGAAACAGCACTTCAATTCTTGCAGTCATTTTTTTATGCAAAGCCATGCTGGAAAGCATCCTTTTTAAAAGAGTTTTAACTCAGTAGTTTTAAACTTTGATAAAAGAACATAGAATAAGCCAACATAAGAAAAAAAATCCTGCCATGGCATCTGATGCTAACATCTCCACAACACAAGAAGACAGAAATCTACTTGGTTTGTCTCTTTAAACTAAATTCACAAGGATCTCCTCAAATATACTTAAGGCCTGAAGCGCGACTCACTTCAGGATCTAGAGAGAAAGAAGAAATAATTGGTCTTGCAAAAAAACCCACAAAACAAAACAAAACCCAACAAAAAAAAAACCCCAAACCAGCACAGGAAAAAGTAACTGCAATGCAGAAAATCATCAGTAATAAAATGGGAGTTTCAACCAATGATATTCTATAAGTATTACATGAATGAAAGCAGGGATGGTTCCTCCTGCTTACAGCAGGGTCAGGTAGATCTGAACAGATCTAACCAATTCCTGTGGCATCACTCTCTGATCAAGCAATGAAAAAGAGAACCTCTGTAGAGGAGATGTCATACAAAGATATATGTCCATCCTACCAGGGTTATATTCACCCTGAAGCAGATAGTAACTGTATTTTAAAGCAACTAGCCCTCGATTCTGTGGCAATTGGGATGATTAAAATGTGGACCCAGGCCTAGGTGGTTCTCCTGGCAGTGTTGAAGGCAAACAGGAGAACATTCCTGGGTAGGACATCAACCTGGAAGACAAGTTGTCCATGAAGCTGCTTTGTAGCGGTTTGGGAGCCTCAGTTCATGGGCAGCGCTGCTCACAATTAATCACCAGGCTGCCAGAAAACTCCCTTAATAGCCTTCCTTCTTAATAGCCTTCCTTGCTTAGGAACAAAAACCAAAACTGAAATTGCACAAGAAACCCAAGTTTTAATGTGTTTGGATTTTCGGGAGTATGTTTCTGCCATTTTAACAGCATTATTTTAACAGTTTCTTTGCCCATGTTGAATTTCATGTGTTGAATTATATTATCTAGGTCAAAGTTTTGTTCTGTCTCCATGTGTATAATAAGTTTCAAGACGACAATTATCACATAGCTATTTCTTCGTACCTGAGATTTCTTTCACTATACATTTCACACTAACATGCTCACAGAAAAGCCAACCTACTTATAAAAATCCTGTTTCTCCTAAAAGCTCAAATGGAATGCAGAGCGTGAGATTAACATTGCGGTTTCTGAGTTTGATTACTTGGTGGTGTAAAGATACTACAGTAAATTAATTCATATATACAGCAACATGGAAACAATGTTAATCTGAGACAGGATACCAGTTTTTAAGGTACCTAGAAGATAGAGCACACGTCTCTGAAGGGAGCAGAATACAGAGTCATGAAAGCTGGAAGAGGAAAGAAATAGCTGGGTATTTATAGGCACAGTGACAGAAGAGGAAATGGGACAGCTTGATCCCTCGCATATGTATATTGAAAATAGCAATTGGGTTTTAAACAGGTTTAAACCCATTTAAAACACCACACTACTACAGAGTAGTTGAAACAGGTAAATAGAAGTAAAAAGCAGGTGGTGGATTATAACTCTCTAGAGATTCCATCTGATAACTAAATCCAACAGCTAAATAACAAGTTTTACTGATCTTACTACCTGAGATCCACACAAGGTGATCTGATCCCTGAACAGATATACCGTTAATTAATCTCATTCAGCAACATGCTTATCAGATAAGTAGTACCAACCAACCAACAATACAAATATTATTAACATATGTTAACAAATTTATTATATAAGTAGCCCCAGGCATTAATTATTTTAAATCTTAGTACCATTCCAGCTTATTTTCTGTACTAAGGAAATATGTATAGGCTTAAATGGTGATTTCACAGTACAGTTAGCTAATAAAATTGTCTTCTTGATATTGGATATTTACTTTTCAGTTGACTAGGTGTAAAGGCTCACAGTTGTTACAGCAGTTTGACTAGAACTAATGAGACAGTTTCCCTTGAGTTGCTACAATAATATTAGTGGTTAATTTGGTTTTAGAACTTTTATAGCAATAGTTCTAGTTTATGTCTTGGTAAAGTTTGGGAAAAACCACTACAAAGAAAATCTTATGCTATGGACAACAAAATGCCATCTCACCTGGGCACATGGAAATGAGCTACCCCTCAGAGCAACAGAACTTGTGGTCATTGGCATATCAACTTGCTTTGGAAGTTGGTCAGAATTTCAGCGAAAGCATCATTGGATTTGTCTGTAACAAAAATTACTAGGATCTCTGTCTTATGCAAAATAAGTTATTCTCAAACCCAGGCATTGTAAGTTGTACTTACAATGCAGTGTAAGAACATGTGTCAGGCAAGGTTTGGGATCCAATTCACCAGCCATCCATCTTTTTTGACTTCAGAGATGCTCTGAATGACTGTTCTGAAGCAGCTCAGGTGCAACTGTTCTAAGTGTGAGCCCTGGATGCACCTTGTTTTTTTGAGAATCGTTGATGCTGTCACACTTAAGAACAAGCCTTAAGGACAGAACTGGGGGTCTGCAACTGTTTCAGCAGCCTCTAACTAAGACATTGGCTTGTGAAGTGATATTTGACAATTTAGGTAGGCTAGACTGCATGCCACCTATCCTAGGAAGACTCTGGCATCACCTGTCACAGGAATGCATGCATTAAAGTCTTTCTCCTTTCATTCCATTTCTTTAGCCTTTCTTCTGCACATACATAAAAGTGGGAGCCCAACACCATGTCATCCCCCACCACATTTCATCTGGGAATAAGCTCTTGTGGGAGCCACGTGCTGCCAGTTGGCTGTTCTGTGGGACACAAAGCTACTGCTCATCGGTTATCGCCAAATGCAGTTACCCTGGAGGAAGCATCACTGCCACAGATGCCTGCTTCCAGCCTTTCTCCCATCAGTACCATCACCTCCTATAAGCTTTGGGAAAGATTTCTAGAAATACCCTGAGAAGTTGGACTAGGACCCCCTCTTGGACTTTTGCCCCTGAAACACCCAAGCCCATCAATGAGGGCTAGATCCACTGCAAAACCCAGCTGGCAGGTACAGGAGAGAAAAAAGCTTTCATAGCTGTCTCTTCCAACTTTTGTGTGCTGAAGGAGATTAAATGGGCCAAATACTTCTGCCCACACAACGCAATGGGTGTAGAAATAGCTTGGAAGACTGCCTGTGGCCCAGGGCTATCTGTAATGCAGTCCAGATGTAGACAAGGCCATTGATCCTCAGCGTCACACTGGGGAATTTAATTAGTATTAAATAAAACGGTAGAGGCAAATTAATTCTATAAAAAGGGAGGTTGAAAAGATCGGAACTGTTTTAAATGGGGGTTGTTTTACAAATGGATATACAGAAAATAAATTGAACATGGTTATATTCCTTCTGCCGATTTAAATAGGAAATTTAAAGGCAGTAAATTTAAAAGTGACAGAAATAAATTCTTTTTATAGGACCTGGGGAACTCACCACCACAGAGTATCACTGAGACTTAACAGGATTTAAAACAGGTTTAGCAATTTATAAGTGTAATGAATATCTGTGATAATAATTGAAGGAGAAACGTCCTTCAGATTGAGGTCATATCACAAGCTAATGAAGGTTAAGAGGAAACTTCCTCTAATTCAAATTAACCTTTAATTGCCACTCCTGAGTTTCCTGTGCTTTTCTCTGAAGCATCTGACAGTTGCTAGTGTTGATCAGCAACAGGGGTGCCTGTGCTCACAGCATAACATTCTGCAAAGCAAGACCACTAACTTAAAAAAACTCGCAGATTTCTACAAAAGCACTGTAATTTCTCTTGCAAGAAACAGCCACTGAGAAGTTCCTCCCTAATGGCAGTTCTTTGTGAGTTACAGAAATTATATTCCAGAATCTCTTCCTTAAAAGAAAATGCATATGTAATATTTCAACCAGTGGAGCTTGGCTACTTGTATTCTTTTGAGAAAGTGAATCCGGGTTATCCAGTGAAATTCCTACCTTGGTAAAGGGACAATGAACTGTCACCCCACAAGTTTCTCCTGCCATTTCAGTAGATTAGCAATATTATTTTCATTTCCTGTTCTAAAATGTTTGTTTATTGACATTATATTTCACTTAACAGTTCTAATGTACCACTAGGGGAACTTTCCCTTTCAATATTATCCCAGACTACTACATTTGCTTAATCACTACATAAAATTCCCAGACAAACGGAGGAAAAAAGCTACAAAAATAATATTATTAGTACCATGCAAATGCTTCCAAAGCTACTTTATAGTTATGACAACTAAAAAACTTACAAAATATTTACATTAAGAAAAAAAGTTTGTGCGTGTCCATTTATTTTCTTCTTTACGATGCTTTTCCAAAACCAAAATTTTAAAGATTAACATCACTTATCATAAATTAAGAATTTAAGAAATACCACTGCAAGTGCATATTCATGTTTTGGAAACAGCTCACCAGAAGCGTACATTACTGGTTCCAGGATGTCACAGCTTTTTTTTTTTTTTTAACTGACAGTTTTACTTCCTGATAAATAAATAAATTTTATTACTTTAATAAGCGTATTTTGGTCTACTGCAAAACACACATCATACACTGACTCCAATCTGAAAGTTAAAAAAGAACACTAGATTCTTGTGGAAGCAGGTCTTATGCATCTTAGGATACTTTTAGCCAAACATTTTATAAGCAAGTGCTCTGAGTTTGATTTATTACATACTGAACCGCTTTATAGGATTGGACTGGAAACTCCAGAGGCAGCCACTAATCTATTAGTGTACACAAACATCTTCTCCCACAAACTTTTACACAATTAGGCCACAATATAAATTTAAATATAAGTGCTCATTATCTTAGCTACACAAATCTTTAGTTAATTTTCATACATTATTATGGAATATGGGTCAACCTCATTATTTTCTGTCTAGCGAGGATAATTCCTCCTTTCTGTTCATAAAAGCTAAATGTCATAACCTATGAATTAAAATACTTGCCTTGTATTCTAGCTATTATTATTTTTATTACTATGCAAGTTCCTCTAGAAACAAGACTTTTTGTTCTGTGCGTAAAAGTTCAAAGCCCAAGGTGAAATTTCACACTAAAAATTGTATGTGATTAAACTGGAACCTGGCAGAGACACAAACCCAACACGAAGAGTTCAACTCATTAAAAAAACATCAGGCAAGCAGGTGCCTGCCAGTTTTGGTACGACTGAGTCACACAGCAGACGGGGGTGAATACTAAGGGGCAGATCTTTGCTGGCATATATTGTCCGAGCTCTGCTGGCTTCAACAGAGCTGTCACAGTTTGCATCAGCAGAGATATGCCCTTGAATGCTGAACGCGAAAAAGCAGGTAGCCATCTATGTCACTTAGAAGCAATGGCAAGAGGTAGAATGCTGTAACATAAGGCACAAAATTCCACCTTAAAATCTTAACATTTCATGAGGAATATTGCTAACGCAAATTACAGACTTCTTTTTAATTTCTGCATTTTTCTTTTTTGGTATGCAGTTTTTAATTAATAACTCTCTCTTCCTGTATGAAGAGAAAAAGTTAGGACGTTTGGAAATAAACTTCTTAAAAACAGTACAAATCCTCCAGCACTAACCAAGTTTTATTAACAATAAGAAGAAAACCATTTTCTAAACAAGGATGAGCAAGAATGTTCCAAACTCTGGTAGTTTTCAGTGGGGTGTACAGATGTGAACAGACATGTACAAACAAGCTTTTTAACTCCTTTCCAAAAGTAAGACAGAAGTTTAAAACTTGTTTTTTATAGTTTTAGGGCCAAATCCTTATTTCAGAGGATATTCCTCCATTTCATAGAGCTGTGTCAACTGGAACAATCTTATATACCCTCTGATAGGGCTATTGATTTTAAGCTTTTGTCATCCTGGTAACAGCATGGACACTTCATCTTCCCAAAGTCCAAATGTTTGGGATGCCAAGTCTCAAATCCTCTGAATTGCCAAGGCTCCTGATGTTCGACAATGGGGCATACGGGTACAAGTAATGGTTATATGAGAGGTGTGTCATGTAAAGGGAATGGGATGCAATTGTAGATGGTCAACAAGATGTTGCTCAGGAGGACTCATTGCAGTATCTATGAACCTCTGGCTGCAGCGCATCTCCACAGCTTGTCCCTCCACTGGGATCCTGTGTATCCCAGATCCAGCAGCTGATGGGTTTCCCACACAGACATGGTGGGGCTGTGCTGAGCTGAGAAACTGAGAAAGAAGCTGTGGGGCGATGGGAGGTGAGAGCTAGTGTATGTGTTGCAAGAACATGTGGGACTCAGCACGTCTAAACTGGTTCACAGAGGAGACATTCATGCCCCAGCCCAGGCTGTGCTGTACTAATTGGGGTTGGAGGGTGTCTGACAGCTAGAGCCTCCCGCAGCTAATGGGACCTGTGGCTGAAATGTGATGATTCAACTGTAAAATTTCATCACTGCGTATGATCTTGCACCATACCAGCCCAAATGACAAACTCTGGAAAGCGAGTAAAAGTCTTGGAATATGTCAACTCTTCTTCTCAACAGGGTAAATTGGCACTGCTCCTGATCACAGCAAGCCAGAGCACTTTGGTCAGTATTATCTAAGAGCAGCTACAGCTCACGATCACTTAATGAGCCTGTGGCTGCTGTTGGATTGAACTAACCTGCAGCAATTTTTATTTGTGCAATGATCCTGTCCTACAAATTCTAAATATTACAAAGATGAGCACAAGCTGGGAATAATTGTGAGCACAGTGTTATGCAGGATTGGGCCCATTGTTTGTGCTAACAGAACCTCTTCACACTGACTTACTGTGCTTCTTAATTAACATGACCTTGTAGGTCAAAATTTTCATTTAAGTGAAATGCTTAATGAGCACTCTACTTAGTTGTTCAAAAATAATTGGAGCCACTTAAAAGCACAAGAGTCCTTATAGAAGTACCTGCCCTGCCATGCCCCCACAGGCTTGAGACACTAATATGTTTTCCACAGGAGCAGAGATTTTTTTTTCCTCTGACGAGAAAAAGAAAGACAGTTTGAAGCTTCAGATACTGAGGTCTAATTTCTGCCCCCACCCCCTCCTCACCCTCCCACCAATACTGTTAAGGAAGCATCGCTTAATCGAAGGCTGAGAGATCTAAAGAATCTACGCTCAGTCCCCCAACGTTTCCAGTTACTTTTCTAGAGTCAGTTTAGGTTATTTTGTTGATGAAGAGCAGAATCATGATGTCATTAAGTTCAACCAAAGACAGCCTTCGTCATCCACAATTCCATTTCACCTACCAAACCTCAGGAAAGCCACACCAGCAGTCCGGGTCTGGCATCTGCAAGGGGGTCTGGGCTGCCACTGCTACCGACAACCCCCAGTCTCTGGAATTCAATGGCAACCTCAATCCTCATGCTCAGCTTGATTTTGCCATCCTGACTACCTAAGTAGTTCTCAGCCCATATATCTTGAGCTCCATACAGCCTCCAGCCTTCACCTGACTATTCCCCTTCCTGGGAACTGTTGGTGGCCCCAGTGAAAGCGCCTGAGAAATTATAAGGAGCTGCTAAGCCTTTCCATGCACTTAGCCCTCGGTGTGAGGAATACTGAGGGCAGAGGCTGGTCTACCCTGAGTGACTTCTTCCTTTGTGACAGCAACACCCCATATCCCTTCATCACAGCTGAGAACTGCCAGCAGAGGCAGGAGAGCCTTGACATCATTACCAGGGTGGTAATGATGTCACATCTTCCCTTTTTGCTGCCCAAGCACTTTATTCTGTCACCAAATACATTATATTCTTTAGGTCCCCCACCAAAATCCATCCTATGGTTGCTCCTGTTTTGCTTCTCCTGCTGCTCCTAAAATTCTTGTTGAGTGGGACAGGAAATGCAACAAGGTCATCATCTTGGCTTCCTCTGAGAACAGAGGCCTTAACTGAATCTGTGCCTCCCAAGTGAGCAAAGGGGAAGGAAAAGACTATACTCATCAGTTATTGAGGAATTCCCACCTTCCCAAAAATGTTCCTGTTCAGACAGCTCAACTCAATAGCAAGACATCTAAATTTTCCAGCTTGTGACAGGGAATCTGTCCCCCTATGTGCCTATGTTGATCACGCCTCATCATCGCAGGTACAAGATTCAGAAAATGTGTTTTGATCCCTCTCCATTCCAACATCCTGCTATGGCTGAGAGAGCAAAATGCAGCTTCCCATATATAATACTTTCATTCTTCATATCCCCATGAATCAGAGATGATGCCATGCTAATAGCCTCTGTTGCAACTGTAAGATTGAAATCAGACTGCCTGTGGGAGGAAAGGTTGCAGGATCAAGTATATTACTCTCAGATGACTCCAAAATGGCTCCACCAGGTCAATTATTGCAAGCTATTTCGGTATCTGTCTCCTGTGTTCATGTAGACAAAGTGCAAAGCCTCACTTAAATTATAGATTTAGATGAAACCGTAGTTACAGCTTCTACATAAAACTAATGACATACCACAATGCTTAAATATATAAGTTATTTTATGTTCATTTATAAAGAGAAAAGAAATAAGTTATCACCTAAAAATGAAGCTACTTGGTACCCTTAGCAAGCAGATATCCCTCTTCTGCAGGTTATATTAGTACGTACTTTTATGAATTGAAAACCAGATGGTATATACAATTCAACACTTAAAATTTATTTGAATCCTTAATGAAAATATATTGCAGCCAATCTGAAAAAAGTGAAACAAAGCTGATAATTATGTCCTGATAGTCTATTAAATGATAAACAGAAGATTGTAAAGGAACTGTCTGGTACAGCATAAACAACAGCTCTGACCAATTAAAAATATATATATATATCGCCGAGACAGACTTTCATGTTATGGAATAACTTTAGTCAGTTTCTATCAAAGGCTGTCTTAATAGAGATCTGATGAGAGCCAGATCTGATGAAGCTAGACAGAGAGACATCATGTGCATCTAATGCCAAGGTAGATATTACTAACATCAAGAACAACAAATATTAATTAGATGCCCATAATGAAGCTTCAGCATTTCTGTACCCTTGTATAGGTTGAACTTCAATTCTGTACATGTCAAATTTGCATTTCTCGCATCATCTTCTTTTTCCCTTGGACTCTTTTGATGACATGCCTACCTTTGAAGGATAGTGATTTTTCCCAAATGTCTTTTCCAGCTAGTCAGTGAGGAAGACATCAGATCTGAGAATTTGGGCAATATATTTTAAGGTATGTATTGCAAGGTAGCAGCTGACATTGCTCTGTGGCTCAGCATTTCCCATCTGATGACATCTTTCTCTTAAAAAATATTTCAAACCAAAAGAATAAAAAGAGCACAGCAAAGTAACTAATTGCGATCTTGCCTTCAGCTTGTCCTTGAGTTCAGAGCAAGGAACCCAACCTCTCCTGCAGCTCCACACCCTCTGGCCTCACTGCACCGAGTGCCCTGCTCTTGCTGGCAATACCACTTTCCTCTGCGTTCTTGGCAAACAGTCAGACGTGATTTTGTTTTTGTTCCTCACTCAGACACTCTCTCAGAAGTGACACAAGCCTCCTGCGGGGTACTGGGTTTCTAGATGGCAGATAATTATTGATGTTTCAGTGAGATCTGGGTGGTGAAGGTTACTAATGTACTAGAGGAGTGATGCGAGGCTGTCTGAAGGACAAAGAGATGAGATCAAACTTTATTGCCATAAAGGATCACAGATTTTGGAAGAATTTTTCCTTTTGAGGGGTAACCAGAACCATGCATTCACTAGCACTACTTTCAAAGAAAAACAGTCCTCTGCTTTTGTTATAAACTAAGGCAAACGTACAATTTTTAGAGCAATAATTTAACTTTCCCTTAAAATCTAACAGCTCCATGGGAAGGACTATGGACCACAGCTAATCAATATATGTTTTCAAATCTGGAATACAAAATATATGGCAGAGGAACAGCTTCTGGTTACACTGGATTCACTGACATGGGTGCAAATATCTCTAACTAGAAGAATCTGATTGATGAGCTTGGAAAGCATGGGACAGAGGTTACCCAGACCATTGGGATAGTGGGATAGGGATGCCCAGGGGAATCTGATGCTCAGACTTTTTTAACTCTTTCTGGATATGAATAGAATGGGAAAAAAAAAAAAAAAAAGTATCAAGGAAATTTCTCTGTCATTTTGGAAGTTGCATAATTTTTGGGGGGCTATCTAACCTCAACAGATAAAGGGTCGCATAAGTTGTTCCCTTTCTCCATTTCAATATCTGGTGTGTTTTACATTACTGTTTCTGATGTGGTTTTGTTAAAGCTGTAAGTATGGAGATGGAGGCACTCTTTGTCAAGACATATTTGTGAAAACTCAACTGACACTTTCTCAAAGGATCAAATACAGCCCTACAGCTGGGGACAGTCGACCCTGCCAGAGTTGGAAGCCAGCAGAGAGACTCGCTGAGGGGCTGGAGGAAGTCCCAGGTGCACCCAATTAAAATTCATCCACTTCTCCGAAGGGAAAGCTGACATGAACTTCTCTCTGAAGGGAATTATCCTCTCTTGGGATCCTGCATCCTCAATTCTAGGGCTTCTAGACTGAAGGAAGAAATGTTGCCTTTCAAGTAAAGCAGAGATTTGCTAAGCACTTTGCAAATGTTACTAATTTTGCCTTATCAAAATCAGAACTTCAGAATATCATGCAAGTTGTCCAGCTCCCATCAGTGAGACTATCAATGACTAATGACAGCCTGGAGGAGTAAAATCTGAAGATTAAGGACATAACACTGCCTGATGTTTTTTCTTTTCTTCTCTTGCAGTTTTGAAACTGACATTGACTCCAAAAGGAAAAAAAAAAAAGCCAACAAAACAGAACCAATCTTATTTTGTAATTACAAATTTACATGTTAAGTTTCTGCTTTACTCACTTGCAAAATACGTTCTCACCTAGGACATTGCACTTGTTTCCTTATACTACCATTTCTTCCTATGCAAGACTTAAAATAGAAGCATCTGACATATGAAGAGAAAATACTAATAAAGGTACCTCAGTTCTTTGAAAAACCTCAATAAAGTGATTTGGAAAATATCATGGTGCCTCCCAATGGCACCAGAAAGAGATGGGGTACACAGTACCTGAGACACTGCACCTCAATTGCTAGAACACCATTTTCGTTCGTGCTTTGAATCTCTGACAGCCTGACTAGAAGTTTAAAGAACTTAATATAATCTTTCAACACAATTGCAGCTGTGAAAGTTTTGTTAAATGCTGAAGAAAAAATACTTTCCTTTGACCATAACTCCACTGTCAATTAACTTAAAGCCTATGATCTTCCTTTCAAAACACCTTGCAATATTTAGCTGCTGCTCTTCACGATGAACATTTTTCCTTGTCATTAAAACAAGTGAAACTTGCTAGCACTTAAGATAAAATGCTAAACTGTTAGAAACTTCATTTTCTTTCAAAAAACTTAGACATGTTAAAATATATATATAAGGATGTAAAATAGTATTTATTTTATTTGTATTTTAATGTCATTTAACATGGTAAATCTCAGTTTCATTGATCAGGTCAAGCTAGCAAGACAAATTTGAAGGAAGACTGGGTAAAGAAGTGGGATGAACAGATAGCACAAAGAAAAGCACAGCTATTGATGGCTTAAGATGGTTGATAAATCCCATTTTAAAACTATCTTTAATTACCTAAAGATTTTGTAAACCCGTAACCATTTAACCTAAAATGTGCTGGGTGTCTGCCATACTAAATGAGACCAGGAATTATTTTTAAGAAAAACATGCAATTAACATACATTTCAATTCACACAAAAAGGATTGGACTAGAGTTGGTAATGCAGCCTAAGTTTTGGTGTTTCGTCACCCTTGGGTGTTTAATGTTGAATAAAACCCCCCGCTTTATTATTTTAATGCATTTATCTTGGACACAATTGTAAATTTACCAGCTGCATAAGTTTAGTAAGAGCTTGCAGAGACATATCTTCCATCTGAATTCTACAAGGAACTGAAACTAATATTAGGATTGATGGTATGCTGAATCTGCTCGGGGCCTTTACTGCAAAAAGACAGCACAGGGCCCAGGGTGTAGCCTGGAAAACAAAACGAGACTTAGGGACATTTTTGAGTTTTGCCAAGGGGTAGAATCCACTGAATTTAGAGAAAACCAGCTTATGAAAACTGGCTTCCCAGCAGAGCAGAGCATCCCAAGGAGTGTGGGGGTCACAGCGCACACAGCTGCCCGGCTGCCTCTGGACTCAGGACTGGGCTGGGAGCTCTCGGCTCCTCAGCTCCGACACCGCGACTCCTGGGACGGCTCTCAGCTCCTTCGGAAGAAACAAGGTGCCCCCTCAATGTGAAAATGAAACATTTTTCTAGAACTGCAATTTCTGAAAAGCTGTTCTTAGTAGTTTTTTTGAAGACTCCTAATTTTCTTTAATCTCACCGTAAATAATGGAAAAACATACGTTTGTAGGTTATAGGAAAACATAGCGCAGCAAAAAGCCCCCAAACACCTCATAATTACAAGGCATCAAGAAGGTGCACTGTGCTGAAACAAGAGTGGGAGGTAAAATACTGAATGTCCAAAAGCCTCAGCCTTTAACTGATCTGCTTTTCTAAACCCTGACCACATGCCAAAGGAGGCAGTTTTACTGGCCTCATGTAGCATACCAGAAGGCTCTAAACATGCTAATAACTTATGGAAGTCATGGCTGCCCTGTAAAAGCACAAATTTTACATTACTCTCTAACACTTACTGACCATTTTCCTCCTGTATTTTGGTTTTGCAAAACATTATTTCTCATTGTTCATACAAATACAATTGTACAAAAGGAAAGTTCATGTAGTAAGGAAGATGCAGTTCATATCACATGTGAGATGATGCTAAAATTGTCTCAGCTGCTTCCACAAAAAAAAAAGAAGAAAAGCTCTTTCTCAAGAGCACAGCACTACAGAGTGCCTGGGAACTTGTGCTGACCTTCTGCACCTGCCGTTTTGTCTTTTGGAAGATGGAAATGGATTTTCTTTTTTTAAACATATGAAGTACTAGCGTGCAGTTTGTTCCATAGCTTGTAGATTTACTAGAGCAAAAGAAATGAGAGCTTTAGTCAAATGCGAAGGCAGGCCTCCCTCATGAGATTACAAAATCAATCAGCCCTTGTTTACCGTACATTGACAGAGCCTCCTGCTGTGGCTAAGTTGCAGAGACTGTTAAAACACTAAACAACATTACCAAAAACCTTATCTAGTTGGCTGAGTGAATTCAGTTGTCCCCTGACACACAAGTACCTTTCTCATAGCATATTACTGAGCCAACAATATTTCAGTCTGGGGTGAGAAAGGCGGTGAGAAAGGTTGGTGAGAAAGAGAGGATGGGAAGAGGCGCAGAGGCAGAGCACTGTTCTGCTCAGGTATTGCAAATTCACTTCTAGGAGTCTGGAGGAATGAGGACCAAACACTGAAGAAATACTGGTTTGCAGCAGGCAGCTGGAGTACTATAAGATGTTACAAGAGATGGAGCTCTTTTACACATGCTACTTCAGCCTGTACGCTGGAGCGGATGGGATTTGAGTACAGTGGTGTGCCTTCATCCTTGTGATAAATGCTATGGGACCCCTAAAGGGCCATCTCACATCTCTGCCAATTTCAGCAGAAAGTATCCCCATTATTAAGCTGGGCAGTTGGGTCAGGAGTGCCTGAAAAACGTGTGCCCTCTAACAAATCATCAGGATCACTCTCTGCACGGAGATTAGAAATCCCCCACTGATCTTATTTAGATGGCGAGAGTGGAGACCTCAGCCTGGCCTGTTCCCAACCCCTAAGGTTGCACAAACACCTTTGCACCACCTTTCTCCAAGGGACCCCTAAGGTTGCACAGACAAACACCTTTGCACCACCTTTCTCCAAGGTGCATGTATTTCATAATATGCTTATTTTTCTTTGCCCCATTTTTAACTCAAATGCAACCAAACATGCCACAGATAATTTTTCTTGATTTAATTTTCACTTGGAATAGTAAATTAGTAATATTTCCTCAAAGGTGAGAGGTAGATGAAGCATCTATGGGCATAGACATCCAGTTAGATTTAAGATTCTTGTGAGAAAACATTGTTTCTATTGCTGTATTTAGTCACTGGATTAACTAATAATGCAGAAACTTTGGCATAAATGACTCAGTGTAAATTGTAATTTTTATTTGTTCTCTCATCTGTGCTTTATTATGCTAAATGACAAGTTAGGACAGCACATTACTATTATCCTTTGTGGAGTGTATTAATAAAGACTGCAGGACACAATACAGCAAGCCCACCAAAGCAGAAAAGCAAGTTGCTTGTAATGTACTTAAATGGTTTTTTCCCTCCCTCTATTATTGACAGGATGGCATACCACCTATTGTTAACGATCACAATGAAGAACTACATAGGATTTGTTTTCCAGTCTGGTTATTTATTTCTCAAGGAAGATTATACCTCCAGTGTTTTTAACAAACACACAGTTTTCTTAAACACTCTGAATTAATCTCTAAGAAGTCCACTGTGTGTACTTTAAAATTATAGAATCATATAAACCACAAAGATGATTAAGGACCTGGGACATCTCTCTTATGAGGAAGGGCTGAGGGACTCGGGTCTTTTTAGTCCTTTTTAGTCCTTTTTTTTTTAGTCTTTTTAGTCTTTTTAGATCTAATCAATGTTTACAAATACTTAAAGGGTGGGTGTCAAGAGCATGGGGCCAGTGTTTTTTCAGTGGTGCCCAGTGACAGGACAAGAAGAAATGGGCACAAACTTGAACATAGGAAGTTCCATCTAAATATGAGGGGGAACTTCTTTACTTTGAGGGTGGCAGAGCACTGGAATAGGCTGCCCAGAGAGGTGGTGGGGTGTCCATCTCTGGAGACATTCAAAACCCACCTGAACAAGTTCCTGGGCAACCTGCTCTAGGTGGACCTGCTTTGGCAGAGGGGTTGGCCTAGATGATCTCTAGAGGTCCCTTCCAACCCCATCTCGTTCTGTGATTCTGTGAAAATAAAATCCCTATCAAATTAGTTTTTGAATTATTAGTAGTTTCATGTCATTAGATATATCATTTTTTCTAAATCAAACCAGTTCTGTAGAAGAAAATTTAAGATGAATATGTCAAACTGCTAAGAAATCCTGAGGATTCATTTTCAGCCGTCAAGGCTTGTAGTCCTTTACTTGTCTGAACTACCACACTCTTGAGTTGATCCACAGAAAACTTATAAAGGTAAAGTTATTTCTTCTACTTTGCAGACTCTGCAGATTTCAGATTTCACAATCTAAAATGAGCACTAGAAGAATCACAGTGGAAAATCTACTTTAATTTTTTTGAACTGGAGTAACTCCTCCAATGTTTTTGCTCAAAATTTTCTTTTAGAAAGTATTAACAGTTAAGACAAAGAAGTCAAGAGGGCTTTTTAACTAATAAACTGTCCTTTATACATCTCCTGTCTGTCATCTTCCATAGCAGTGCTGATCCTAGCCTTTCCCCTAGGACTCTAGCAACTTGATTAGATTTGGGGTTCTGAGACTACAGAGGAGAAGGACATATATCACTTCCAGACAGCCTACGTAACATGGATTCTAATGTTAATAGAGCTACAAGTGGAATTGGTATCCATAGTTCATGTTTAACAGCAGCTACACAGAGCAGTGCATTTATACTCTAAACATAAGAAACAGAAAGCACTAAACCACAGAAAACAACTTTTGAGACTAATGCTGCTTTCCTTATTCTAAAAGCATCGACTTTACTAGTATTTAGAAACACTTTTTGGAATTCTTCACTTTTTCTTGTATTATGGACTGCATTTTGTTTTCACCCAACTGAAAGAACATAGAGGAAACTATGAAGTGGTCCTTTCTACTCATCAGGCCTTCCTTGATGAAGATGTAATCTAAAGAAGGAATATAAGAAGCTATGAGTCTAAATATTAGAAATCTTTAAAGAAGTCTAGGGATTACTTAAAAGTTCTAGGAAATCAACTGGAAAGAACACAAGTATATTATGCATGAACATAATTTTGTCCTAAATCTAGCACCAAGAAACTGTATTTACTCTGTGCAATCATTATGGTGGTTGTCTTGAATATTATTAGTTATAATTTTGGTATGAATTACTGGCTATAGATCAGGGGTGAAAGAGACACAAATCACATACTCCTGAGGCCCATGTTCCTATCATAAAGGAGCCTGTTTCAACAAAGTTTGTGTTTCATATAATGGTGATAGTTAACGGAAGCAACTTACAGCCATTCTAATTGTTGGGTGACTGTGCAGTATATGATACCATTCTATGATTCTATAGAGTATTAACTGGTCAAAAGGTCATTTAGAACAAGTTGGCATATGTTCACATAATCTTGCAGGGTCAAGTGTCTTTGAGTACCTTTCAAGGATGAAAGGAAAAACATACACATCTCCCTTGAAAAGTCAACTTCGAATTGTTCATAATGTTCAGTAGCAGAACATGGAGGTTAACTCTCCATAGGGTTGGGGTTAAATAGGTGTTGTAAATTTAACAGTTGTGATTTTTTGCAGAGTAGACTGTGGAGGATTGAGAAGCTGGGGACGATCTGCTCTGTGGGAGTTCAACAGATGTTCTTTTATTGGTGGGAAGGAAGCCGTGGGAACAGTAAAACAATGTCTTTATATGGTATTATCTGTGTGTTGCGAAATCTAGCAAAGCAGTGTGAAAAACAGATAGTAAGGTAGCGAAGCAGATAGTAATGATTGGTTAGCCTAGGCGCATGAACACTTGTATGTAGCCAGCTGTATTGTTCACAATGGCGCGTGGACATTCACCCACAACCTATCTGTGTAGAGAGCACGGCGCGTGATCAAAAGATAGAAACTATATATGCTGCAAAAATGAAACATTAAAGGTCTTCGCTTCACCTCCCCCTGCAGAGTCCGTGCCTTTCGTTGCCACAGTAGACTGCATATGCATATAGGGCAGCCTCATGACATAGTTGATACACAAAGTGAGAATTTGGCTGTATTGGGGCATTGCTCTTTAAAAATATATGACCATGATTCCTTTTCCCAGTTGCTTGGAGATTTGGCATAAGGGGTACTTTGGCTGAGCTATAAGCTAATTTTTTGTCATTGAATTTACTAGCATTTTGGCAAAGAAGGAGAAATGCTAATGGCAGGAGATGCCACTGCTTTAAGCAACAGTTATTGTTTAGATTTGTTTCTGAGACACTGATGGGATGACATCAATCTATTAGTGTGAATCTTTTATCCCTTGTTCTTCGCTCCTTCATAAGGAGGATATGGTCATGGTTTGCAGTGCTCAGAATTTGTAATACAGCAACTGTAAACAGGGCCATGTGGCAACACTCTCATTGCATTCACTGTGATAGCAGTAGTAAGTGGTAAAAGGCTTAGGTGAGGTGATTTGGAGTAAGGAATTTTTTATTAGACCTATAGCCAACCCCCTACTTTCTTAACCTAGTGATTTCACTAACTGTAAGCTTTCAGAAGAGAACTGATAGGTCTTGCCTCTTTTCCAGGTCCAGCCTAGTCAATTTTGCAACAACCCACTTTCGACACACTTTGTCTTCCAGGTTATTCCTCATCTGTCACTAAACATCCAGCACTTTAGAAGTCATCATGACAACAACAGTAACAAAAAACTTCCCTGCAACAGGGTCTTTATGGAAAAGTTTCATGCCTCCTAGTCTATAGATGTGGCTATTTCCCAAACCAAAGCCTCATTTCCCACTGTTGGGCTCTGCTTATCTGGATTCCCTTCCTTCCTTTGGACAGGACCCTCTATCTTTATTTGTCTATCCCTCCATCCCATTTTCCTTAACAGTGGGGTGTCATGTTTACGACAAGCTATATCTTAATTTAGATTTATTAATTATATATATTTTTTTTTCAGCCATATTACCCTCCGGATTCCTTGATCTTTACAAAGATAAAGGAGAGAAGCCCACCATATTTTAAGTCTTAGGACTTTCTTTGCAGTCCATATAGAGAAAGCAGGCAGTACACATTTAGATTGCCAAAACCTCTATGGATGCTATTTCCCATGCAAAAGCAATGTGTCAGTCCATGGAAAATTCAAGTTCCCAGAACAGAGCAGAGAGATGGGCTCATGCACATCCAGCTGGGCTAGGGTGGATACTGGAGTTCATAGCTACTCTGTCTGTTGACAACTTAAAATTGGTTTACCAGAGATGCTGTGGGTGCCATATAATAGGTGAGGTGAATGTTGAGCCTTTAAAATCATTTGAGGCATACTGAAAACCATCATTGAGCATCTCTATTTCCAAAAAAACAACTAGTAGACATATTGTTTTTTGTGACGTATTAAATTTGGTACTAATAAATCTGCAACATTAATTCCACCTTTTACCTCTGGTAGGAATAAAAGAAGTCTTGGAAATGCATAGACATGGATTTTTCAACACTAAGAAAAGACAACATTTAAAGAGAAATGGGTTCTAAATGTAACTATAGTGAAGCTCAGTTTTGTGGCTCATAAGGAAAAAAATGGACACAAGGTAAAGGAATATTCAGTATTTGTGGTAAGCAAAAACCTGAATGTACTGCAGCTGAATTACATGGGACTCCTGCTGATAATTTCAGCAGGAGCAGAGCAGCTCTTTCTCTGGAATGCTGCCAGGCCCCAGAAAATATTTGGTGTCTGAAAAAAACCAACAAGGTGAAGGGTGATAGTTTCTGGAGCACAGTAACAGAATCAGAAGTAAGTGGGCACATTCCCCACCTGTGTCAGTGAAAGGAATAATCACATTTCAACAAAAACTTCCTTGCTAGGCTTTGTTCAAAGAATAAAAGCTGTCAGCATTATGGCATACCAGTAACAAAAAGAAAAAAACTGACAGAAAAATCACAAAGCTGACAGAAATGGTATGACTATAGCTCCTGCAGACAGCACTTGCCTCTATTTTAAATGAGAAAATTGAAAAGTTTCCATTTCATTTAAAAAAGAGGTCAAAATCATATCAACTGATGATGAGAAAGTTCTGGTAATCAATGAAACAGGTCTCCCACCCCAGCATAAGCTTCAGTCTAGTTGCTCTTGAATGAGCTTGTAATAGAAACCTACTGAATTGGGCTTTTACGTATCTTCCTGGGAATTCCCCCCGTGACACAGCCTCATCTCGTCAGGTACCTGTGTAATTAAACTCCGCTCATTTATGCCTCCCTCTAGTGGTTCCAGCTTGCGGGGTCTCCCCAGCCTCAGTCACCAGGGAGAGTCTGGCCTTTAGGTTAATAACATGTACCCAAACGGCTCATATCTGACCTTTACACAAGTCTGCTTTTATCAGGGATTTGGGAAAGGAGAGTCATGAGACTATGGAGAGCTGTGATACAAAATTATGAATGCATTTATGTATTGCATCCTGATTTCAATTTCTGGTTCTAGATTAAGCGAAATAGCTGGTCTCATCTTGCATGTTACTCACTTTTACTATCTTAAAAGACCTCTACACTCTCATTAGTTATTTTTGCTTCCACTTTCCTGTATTTGAAATGCGGTAGTCCTGCCTGGCTTACATTAAATCAAGTGAAAGGCCACAGCACATGTTGATGATTTTGGATTGCCTGTGATTGGCACAGTGTAAATGTGCATCAAAGAGACACTAATTACCACCGAGACAAAACAACTCTGTTGCTCTTCTTCATTCTAATCCCAAAGGCAAACTTTTCATAAATAATATTTGAGGTTAATACAACTATGTGAATATCTATACAAATATTTAATCAACTACCAGATAGCGGTAGCTTAACTACCACTACTGAGGCACTATTGGAGACTTTCCCTTGGAAGTCATATTTTCATTAGACTTTAATACAGAGGTATAATTAATGGACAGCTGTCACAGCTGCTCTATCTGGTGATTCACTGAAAGATGTCTGAAAAATAAAATGTATTGCAAAAGTGCCAGCTGCAAGTGGCAAACTGGAAAAATGACATGTTAAATTATTAAATGAAAAATGATTGACTATGCATTGTAATATGCATTCAGATGAACACTAAGTTACTGAATTAGCATTCATTGTGATAAAGAAGCTGGTACAAAAGATCTGATCTTCAAAACTCTCTGTACTTCCCTGTCACAACTTTTAAGGACAGGTCTATACTGCAAGTCTCAGGTAGAGCAGACAAAACATCCCCTGTCTTTCCACTTTATAAAATCCTTTGCTTATGCCAGGATGCCTTTTTCAATTATTTGATGAAGTCCTTTCTCTTGGGAAGGTGAAACCCTGTCCAACTCAGAGAGAGTCGCAGCGGTATTTTTAGATGCTCTGTAGAGAATAAAGTACTGGTGAGCTCAGCAGAAACTCAAGGTACAGTCAGATGTTTTCATATGCACCAGCTTCAGACATGATTCTGCTGTAGGTGCAAAGTTTACCAAATTAACTGCCATCATCTTTAGCAGGGAATAGGACTGATTTCACCATTAGAAACAGGTGAATAGCAACTCAGAAAGCTGCTTTCATCCACTCAAGTAAAATACTATGGTAGAAATGTAAAATGGCTGTGCAAGCAATTAGAGTTAAATTTCAAGGTCCAAAATATAAAACTAACCTGTTTTTGTCTTCAATTAAATGTGCAGTCAGTGTTTTCCTCTCACCTGAGAGGAGGTTACTAAAAGATGATCATTTAATGAGTAACGCAAGCCTAAGTGACAATTACAAAACCGAAATTTCTACATAGCGGAATTTGTAGAACCATGAAGATTTTGGAGCTGCTTTCTACTGCTAAGTCACCCCAAAGCCTATGTCTGACGATAGCCACAAGATGTATTTGGCAACTACAACCACAGCAGAATGTGTGGGCTCAGGCTGTTCCTTCAGCTGGAAGGATGTTCATGTAAAAGACTTCAAACTGCTGATACAGAGGAGCTTGAGGTAGGAGTAGATGGTTGGGACTAGCTAGAGGTGAGGACTAGGCAGCAAAGTAAACTTGCCCAGTAAAAGATCATCATGCTCACAGAATTAAATTGATGCAAAATGCATTTAAAAACAAAAATATAATATGGGCATAACTTTTTTACCCCCCTTAGATAGCATAGCAAACTTTCATAAGGATTACTGCATTCCTTATCGACATCCTAACAGAAAATGTCTAAACAAACAGCTTAATAGCCTTGGACATGTCCTTACATAACCGCCAAGCAGGTGACTCTTTTTCACCAATTGCCAAGCTCTAAATTTAAATGTATATTATAATTTTTATATAATAATACCTGCTCTGAACTTGGTAGCTTTTATTTTGGCCTTCAGTGCCTGAACAGTAAATTCTTAAATGATGGTGGATTGCTGAACTGATGTTTAAAACTTCTAAACTGATACGTGATTTTGTTATAGTGAAGATTTTAAATAAGCATTTTAAACAAAAGAAAAGGAGCTGGCAAGGATTATCATCATGTACTGGTGTATTAATTTGTCTCTTTATAGGACTAGAGCAAAAACAGACCGTAGGTTTGCTTTTATTGGAGGGTAATAATGCTGAAATTAAAGCAGTTAGCTTGATAAACTATGGTAATGGTTTTGTTAGCTTTAGACAACCTAATACCAAAAAATTTTCCCAAAACGATGGAACTGGGAGCCAGCAGAGCTAAGATCATCTGTCAGGTTTTTCTTTGGTGCACTGAGTAGAAGTCAGGTCTGTACTCCTGACAGGAGAGCATGCAGCCTCCTGCCCTATAGAAGGGCTTTACAGCTGTGTGCCTGGTGGAGACACCCAGTATCTGAAGAACTTGGTGAAAAAACAACAAGATCCAGGGAAAAAAGTAACCAGTGCGAGAACGGAACAATTTACATACAGACAAAAGTACAAAAGGCAGACTAATGACAATCCCCCCCCCCGACTTTGTACCACACAGGGTCTGTGCCTCGGCAGGGGCAGCTGCCTGCAGAGACCCACGGGCAGGCTACGGAGTTAGTGGTTAGAGTTCACAAAAACTCCAAAGGAGGAGTGACAATGTGCAAACACAGAACTAAAATACACACGGGCAGAAAAGTGGAGTTTAATAAATAAAAAATATTGAAAAGGAAAAACGCAGGAGAAAATAGGCAGGGTTTACAATACACAGCAAAAGAAAAATATGTAAAGGTTAAACTGCTATAAAAGAGGGAATTGGGGCTGTATTTAATAAATTATGCTGAATTGCACTGTTTCTTTCCTTTCTCAGTCTGTCTAGGATTTAGCTAATTAGGTCAGCGTTTGAGGCCTTCAGTTTTGCTTTTTCAGTGATGCATTTATCGTGGGTTTATTTGAGGTATTACATGGTACAGGTACTCAGTAAGCATGATTGTAAATGGCTAATAGCCCAAATGCCAGCAAACACGGAGTCTCTGACACAATGACATTATGCAGATTAGCATATACCTGTTACATACTAATTAATCATCAGTGGTCGATCTGCAAATATTTCAGCAGCCACCATTGAGGAAGATAAAGAACACCTTGTATAGATTTTCCTTCTCTAAATTGGAGCCTGGGTAATGTCCCTGACAGATAATCTGTGATCTAGGACTGACATTGCTTACTCCTGAATTAACAATGTCTTTAAAGTCTGATAAAGAGAGAGCCTGTATCTGCAGAGCTATCAGTCTAAATTTAGCATGTGCTAAGATCACTTAAATGTTGGGGAGGGGAAGAAAGATGGAACAGGAAATAGGATGAATAGAAATGATATAAAGAAAGGTTATAAGGCTGATAAACAGTTTAACATCTTTTGAAGTAGCCCTCTAGTCAAGAGGAATGGAAGTTGGGCTTTATATACATGTTAAATTACCTCAGAAAAGACAGGTTTAAACCCCATTTCTGAAGATATATCTAATAAGACTTAAAGAGAAAGAATATCCTAATAAATCCATGACTAAGAGTATCTGTAGGCACATAAAACTGTTAAATCTGCAAAATCCTCTTAGAACGCCCCAAACCCAGACACATTAAGAGCATGATGTAGTGCCCTCGTTGTTCCTGTAACCTCACGATTGCAGTGACATTGCCAGAGCCTAAGCAAGGGCAGCCGTGAACTTCTCTGTGCGGAATAAGTTTTACCTTCTCAGTTACTATGGGGATTTCCTGGTCTGAAACCTGAAGGGTACAGGTGATCCTGTTTTTGCCACAAGGATGCTGAGCCTGCTGAGCTCTGCATGGCCGTGCTGGCAGCAGGTAAACCCGGCTGTTTAGAACTGGGCACCGCGTCTCCCGTCCGCACTGCAGCCAGAACCTAAAATGACGGATCCCCCCAGGGAAACATGGACCCCTCTTGAGCCAGGCAGCCCGCATCTACGATCCCAGTAGGAGCTTGGCTCCTCCATCTCCTCCATGCTGGTGTAGTGAGTGTTACTGAAGCTGAAGTCTAGAGTAGATCCTTGTACAAAGGCCCATTGACGGACAATTGAGAGCTGAGAGAAAAAGGATGGCTTAGGACTAATCAGGAGGTTCTTCTTGAAAGACAGTCAGGATGGAGAGGGAGCTGTTCCCCATACGACAGTGTGGGATTGGGGATGCACCTTTAAGTGCTAAATAGCTGAACCGTGTCCTTTAGGCTTGGAGAATACCAGCCAATCTGAAACAGAAAATCTATTGCTTTTTCCTATTTTAGCTGCACCTCCTCTTCAGCAGTCAGTACTTCTACCTTGGAAGAGCACCAGCACCTCTATGCCAGCTTTCAATCTGGTATATATTAAACCAACGGAGATAGGCATCTCCAGGAAATTGATTTTATAATGAAAGTAGCGCAGCGCTAACCATAGTGGAACTCCAGAATGGCATTCCAATTGATAATAAATAACTCAATTTTCAGCCCAGTGGTGATAAAGTATTTAACACTACTAATTCCAGTACTCAGCAGAACCTAAATCCTGTCTTTGTTTTGCCTTGCCTTGCCAGGTGAGGGGGTGGAAATCGGAGAGTACTTCTCATCCTCAGAATCCAGTTTAAAGGCAAAAGGGGTGGTACCAGACAGTACTTGTGGGATCCACGAGGGAAAAATACAAACAGGCAAAGACTCCTTAAACAGCAGCCACTGCAGCAGCCCTCCTCAGAATAAATAGCATTTGCTAACAGGGGTGCTGCAGAGCAATTTACCAATCTCACCTTCCACAAAAGGGATGTTATAAGAGTGCTTTGTATTTCTCAGGACAATATGTTTCAAGCTCCTGTTAAAGTATCTTCTCAAAAGCCCTTTCAAGGTATGCTGAACTTGAGAAATCATCTTGAGGATTTCAGTGAAGGTTTTGGTGGCAGCATGTGGCACTCGTGCCTAGCAGATGGGAGCTCTCTTAAAGGGTTAAATGGATGTGACTCAGAATACTAAATGAAAGACCTGTTCTCTTCAATTGATTTAGCAATTAAAGTATAATCAGTAAAAATCTAACATTCTATGAAATCATAATATTGTAGGCCTTGCTAAAAATATCTGTATTCCTGTAATGGTCCAAAATCTGGAGGTCAGATTAAGTTTTGTAATCAAAGTTGGTTTTATCCTTTTCATTTTGGCTCAGTTAACCTTCACGACACACAAAGACAGAAAATAATAAAATGCTTCATTCAGGCTGTAAATATTTAAACTGCTGTTATGAATTGAAGTTTTTTATTTTACCTTTCTCTATTAACTTGTAAACAAGCTGACGTACTGATGATGCACACCTCTGTACATATATGTGCAATGGACCATTTCACATTTAAGGTCAAGGAATTTACTAATATTTATTCCTTTCGAAAGATATTACCGAGCTCAATTCAATAGCTGATAGGAACGTTCCACTACACATTTCATGTTTATATTATATTAGCAGAGTGAATTTAAATATGATAACAGTAGGTCTTTGAATTTGGATAACTAAAGATTCCACTTTGTCATTCTTACTGTCTGTCAAAGGGCACTATTAGTTTGAAAAGCATATTTTTATGAAATATCTTGGCATGAAAAGAAACAAAAGCATTGGCTGGGTGTACGTTATACTTTTCTGGCTATTTTTAAAATTTAAGAATGTCATGGCTTTATGTTAGTATATAATATTAAAGAATTATTATGCAGTCTTCCACTTCCAAATTGCCATGTAGTAGAATAATGCTGCAATATCCACATTTCATGTACTTTAGTAGAATACTTTTCTTGCTTTCATACACTACAGAAATGTAGCTAAATATGTCAAAGAAATATGTCTGTCGCTCTAAACTGCTATGGACTTTTTTTTTGCTTTTGGATCATATTTGAACTAGCATATTTCAAATCTGTTTTTGAAAATAAAAGCCTTCTGTTTTATTTCCTTCAAACAACAAGTCTTGATTTAAGGTCAACACCACAAGATATTGCAACCTTTAGGGAGTTCCCCACTGCAATGCAGAGTTTTGCTAAGATCAGACAGTCTGTGCCCTTGGCCATTCGGGAAATCCCCAACTGGTAATTTAGTTTACAAGCCATTCTATTCATGCCTCTGATCAATGGCCTCCTTTTTACCAGGCTAATGACAACCTTATGAAGCAGTATTTCCCTCTGTAAGAAAAAAAAACAATTAGCCATAGCTACTACAAAAGCCATTGACACAAATATATCATCAAATGGGTTTTGTGGTCTGAAATGGTGGATCCAAAAGGTGTGGTAAATGACTTCATTGTTAAACCATTCAGATATTAGATTTACTAGGAGACAGGGTAGTAAAAGCAGTTATGATGTTTAGAGCAGGACTTGATCCCGAGAGATGCAGACCAGCTGCAGCATCCCTTGACTCTGCTGAAAATTCTGCAGGTCTGTCCTTCTCTCTCGGCTCTGTGTTCCTAGTCAGCACCATGCAGAGTGGGCACAAACGGCACTTTAAAAATACATGCCTCATAAAAGCATCAGTCTAATACTTAGCAGAGCTGTGCATTTCCCCTTAGCAAATGTGTTTTGTCAGCCTCTCCCGGATCTCTTTTTTAAAGCATCTACTTTTATTGAGACTATATAAAGCCTTCTGGGAAACTCAAACCAAAAGCTTTGGTTGGGCATTAAATTAGTTCCTTCTAAATTCTGAGCAAATATACACTCTATTAGTGTTTCATAGAGATGATATAGAAAAGTAAGTACACCTAGTGCTCATCTCATACGATATATATTTGTATGTCCATGCTGTATAAATAGATGTGTGTATATAGACATGCATTTTTCTTATAATGCTAGCAAACTTTGTAAATAATGAACTTTCACAGATTTCACACTAATCAAATTACTTCTTGCTAATAGGTATCCATGGAGGCTGCTCCCCAGGTTTTCTAATTTTGCTCATTATGTTCTCTAATTTTTCCAGAGAGACAACTCAAGCAACTATTTGATATACAACGGCTGTACCCAGCTGGCTTTCACTCGAGCAGTTGCTTTGATACTGCATCACATGATGATACTCATTACTTCAGATAAATTATTCAGAAACTCCCAGATGCAGTGTCCTGCAGTTTACTAAGCTATAGGAGAGTTTTGCTAAAGTGTGATGCTTTTATATCACAAACAAATCTGAATTTGTGAATATTACATATTCCTAATAAGCCAAAAAGAACCCATGTACTGGATCACCAAGCTGCAATTAAAATTAGCATTATTTCTTGAAAAGTTCCTTTAATACAAAGTTTTCTCAATTTCCTTTTCTCAGTGCTAAGTTTACTCTAGAGATATAACACAGTAGCAAAAATTTCTAAAGTTACAAGTTTTGTTTCCTGTAATTCTAAACAATTTTAATCTTGAATAACAGTTTAATATTTTCAATATTACTACAGTATTCACAGTTCACATTTCAAAACATACCAGAGGATGAAGTTAGCTTAAATTTAGCCCCAAACTTTTATCTTTTTATTAAAAGTTCTTGAAAGTTCTTAGATTAATAGTTAATATCTGGAAACATTATTTTAATAATTATTTTTTATATATATATATATATAAAAAACAAAATCTGCCCTTTACCTGCAGTGCTTAAAACAGAGTACTGAATCTAGAGCCCTACCCCACCATAACCGTATTGCCTTTAGGAACAAGACACCCAATAGAGTCTAGAAAATATTCTCAGAGCAATGAAGTGAAGCCATCAGCGTATTCCCTAACAAATTTACCTGTTGTCCATCTCCTGCAGAGCTCTTTAGTATCACGGCATCAACAGGAGGTGACAGGGGAGTGGAGATAAAGGCCAAGTGTGAAAGGCTTCTTGTGCCTTGTGAAAGAAAAGGAAGGTAATGGCTGTTGCTGCCTCAGAGCAATTTTGCAGGAAAAAACAATTTCTCTGGCAACCCCCCTCCCTGGTTAAACACCTCAGGATGCTTCTCAACTACTTGAAAGACCCCTGTGTCATTCTCATGCAAGGTCAATCCCCACTGACTCCCTTTGCTGCCTGGGAGGACAGGGGTGTCAGGAGGAAAATCTATCTGATTTAGCATAAAAGCTCAGGGTGAGATGAAACATCCTTTGGAGGTGCCTATAGCTACAGAGAGCCCATGGTGTCCAGCTCTGGATTCCAACATCCCACTTTTCCATTGCTAAGTTGGGCCAGCTGGTTTCATTTGTATACTAATTAAATTCAGCTAATTAAACTGAGCTGCTGTTACCATGCATTCCTAAAGCCTCCATTTCAGAAACAAGATGATGTATTAAGTCTCTTTCTGCTTTTTTTTAGCGTGGTTTTAGTCCATTTCACTGGAGGATAAAAGTATGCAAATAGTCATCTTAAAGGATCAGGCAAAATGAAAGTAAATAAAAATTGCCACACATTCCTTTTTCAGATCTTGTGATTCTGAAGTCACCTTCCTGATTCTGAGATACTGATTAAAGACTCTAAAAGCTTATTCCGGATAATCAAATTAAAGCTGCCTGTGAGAACCTGAAGAACAATCTCATAATACCGACTGATCAAATGGCAGATGAATTTTAATCTCCATAAATGCAAAGAAATGCACAAAGGGAAAAATAACTCTAACACTGCATACACATACATACATAATGATGGGCTCTAAAGTAATTATTACCACTCAAGATCTTCAAGACACCAGCCTAAGCCCAGCTATACTCAAAAAGCACACAGAATGCTAGCAATCTCTCAGGAAAGGAACTGAGGCTAAATCAGAAAACACCATGATGCCATCAATAGTGCACTAACATCCCATGTAGAGGTGTAGTTCTGGTGATTCAACCCAAAAAGCACGTAGCAGAACTAGTAGGGGTGCAGAAGAGGACAGCCACTGTCATCAGATGCTTGGAAGACCTCATTTGGAAATGGGAGATTTAGTGGACTAGGACTCTCCTACTGAACAGATATCACATCAAGGGATACGATACTGCCGTATAGAATTAGCAATTGTATGGATAAAGTGCAAAGGGAATTATTATTTAGCATGTTTCATAATGAAAAAGCCATGATTACCTGGGGAAAATATCAGCAAGTAGGTATCCAACAAAAAAAAAATGTGGTTTGATTTTGTTTTGTGTTCCCCCCTGCCCCGCGCCGAGAACACAGAACTGAACTGTGGATCTCATTGCCCTGGGAGGCTGGGAAAGAGGAAAGTTTAAACGGCCCTAAAAAGGAATTAGATGCATTTATAAAGAATAGTTAAGCCCAATGATCCTTAGGCAGCCTCCAGCTCAGAGATTCTTTAAGAGACTGAGAGATTGGAAGTAGGAAGGTGTGAGAGGGAGAAGATTATGTCTGCTTTGTTTCTTGTAGTCTTTTCCCAACCATCTGCTCCGGGCGGTACTTAGAGACAGGATACAGGTTAGGCAGAGAGCTATTCTGAGCCAGTAAAGCAGACCTTATGTTCTTACTATGTTTTCCTCACTATGTGTAAAGTAGGAATTTATCTTTATTCAGAACAGATCCAACTTTCTTTCAGCTATGGAATAAAAAAACTCCAGAATTCTAATTTTAATTAATTCTAATTCTAATTCTAATATATATAAACATATATAAACATAACATAATATAAAAAAATTACTCTGATTCATTTAATAATGTATTACTTTAAAAAAAATTTGGATAGTTGCTGAAACAGAATGAAAACAAGGTTTCATTTGTCCAGGAATAAAAGCAGCTTTAAAACTATCAATATCTCTAGTTTTTCTGGTCGATATCATGTGTAAGTTCAGAACAAAAAGACATCTACAGCTAATCATCTAGATATATAATAGAAGTTTTAGTAGGACTATTCTTTCCCAGTTCTGACTGTAGTCCATGAAAACTTCCAACATTGAATATGCCTGAAAGAGTTGCAACATATAGACTTGCTTTTATACAACCTTGGTGCTTTATTCTGGTGCTGAAGTTTCGAGCAAGTTGACTTTCCTTATCTCCCAAGAAAAAATTATTTATGCCAAAGACAAATGCAACTTAAAACTATGATAAAGCCTGTAACACCAGTAACATTCTGTAAAATCCAAGCTGATGTAGGCATTCTATATTAATTTAAATTGAGTGTTAGCCACACATGATTTGAATTTTTACAGTAGCAAGGAACTTGGCATTTCTCAGGGACTCTCATCACAGCATGACAAAAATCCACATTGTATGAGCTATGCAGCCTAGGAACACCTGATCACATTTATCCTTTTAGTTCAACTCCTTTGATGAGCAATTCCCAAAGGCAAAGTTTTAAGTTTGTGGAGAAAATATATCTCTGGCATTAAACTCAAAGATTTAAGGTGATGGGAATACATTGCACAGAGGGAGAAACTCCAAGAAGAAATCCACAGTTCTTTCAACTAATTTAAAAGCTTATCTTGCTTTGCTTGGTGTTGCAAAATTCTGTGTGCATGAATATATGCAGAGCTGAACTAGCATTTGGCCACATATATTGTTTAAAAAATAAGAGCTGGGACTCAGTTTTCAGAAGGATCAAAACCATGGTCGCACTATTTCAACCTCAAATTCAGCACAAGATTGTACAAAACCTCACCTGATGGGCACTGAGTCATACGAAAGGCAATGCACAACAGCAAAAGCTGAAGGGCAAAATTCCCAGTTCAAACATCTCCTCTCAGTTGCACATGATAGTAATGAATTTCAATATTCTGCTTTCCTTATATAGCTCCCTGCAGCAGCATCAGTGGGAGATCTGCATACATAAGGAGAGCAAAATAGCAAAACAGTGAAACGGCGGCTCAGAAGTTATGGTGATTAGAATGGTAGAAATAGCTGGATTAGGTCAAAAGGACATGAGATGAGCATGCCCTCACTATTGCCTGAAGTATAAGCATTAAACTGACCACACTAGTAACTAGTAATGCATGATGAATATGTGCAAATTATTTACATTATCTCTGTATAACATTGCACATGCAACAGGAACATAAAGCGCAATTAACTTTTTCATATAAGTCTTCTTTTTGGGAACACGAATATTTGTTTTGCAAAGCAGGACATTATATAAATATCAGCATCACATTTTCCCCAGGTAAACGTTTAAAAAGTTTTCTTATTGATTTTTCAAAGCCAACTGTATTTGTAATAACAATGTCTGGCTATGGCAATAACAGGGCACACTTGCTATCCCAGGAAAGGAATAACAACCTGCAATTATGTCTCTTTTTCAGACTAAAAGATAAGAAACAAAAAAATAACCTGAACACACCAAATATTCCAGCTGGACTTCATACCAATCTTGTCATTACTAAAAAATATTCCAAGTGGAGAAAAAGTTATTACATTTTTGTAAATCTCAAGAACAAATGAAGGAAACATGAGCGCACCAGTAACTCAGAGATGATGGTTGGCAGAGAAATGTATGTGGCGAGGGTGATTTGAGTTTTTTAAGTGTCCCAGTAATCGCGGGAAGAAAGCCAGCACACATGCAATTTTCTCATCAGCCATTAATTGTCAGTGACCTCTGCCACAGTGATTCAAAAACCATTAGAAGTGACGAGAAGGAAAACTTATCACAAAGGCATCCACAATGCAGAATAAACACTCTTTGCACACAAATTTTAAATGTGGATTGCACTGCCACCAGAATACACATCGTTCTCTCTGGAAAGAATATTCATGAAGACATAATTACAATATTTCGTGTTGCATAAACAAAATCTCAAAAAGCACAGTCCTCATCTGAATAAGGAACGCTTGAAGTCAATCAATAATGGGAGCCTACACTGAGAAAAAGGCAAAACCTCCTTCTTACAGACAATATATTTTTCCACCTAATCCAATGCTCTTCAGTGGATTTCAACAGAAGCCATTCAGTGGGTTTTGAAGAAGTCCCCTGTCACCTTTCACTAACCGAGAGTTTATTTGGGCTTCTTGAAAAAAATAATAAATCTGTAGGGTTCTTTCAACATTAACCTAAAAAAATTAGCAACAAGAGGATATACCATCTTTCTTCTTCTCTTGTACTAGCGTCACTCATAATCTTACTGATGCTTAAGTAAGAGATGAAAGCACATTTATTACCTTCCTTTATCCTTAACAATTAATTATAGTTCTGTCTTTGCCTATCTAGTGATAGTGAGGATAGAATAAATACTTCAAGTCTTTACTGCAGGAAATGTTCCTTAAACTAACAACTTTATTTCTTGCAGGACTAGGAGGAAAAGTTTGTTTGCTTTAACTCCTTGCTAGATCAAATTCTACTTTTAACCACGTGTTAGATTCCATTTTAAGCCCAGAAAATTCAAGCTGGGTGTAATGAAATTTTAATGCAATACCATTTACTGAAATGGATAACTAGGACTACATTTTTCTACTTAGCATTACCTGTGTAGTTCATTTATAGAAATTTACATGTGAAAAGATATATTCAAGCTACAATCAGAATTTTAAAAAAAAAAAAAAAGTGACGTGCAAACTGTAGCAAGTAGGAAGAAGGCATTATTGTTCCACTTATCATGATCGTTTCACTAGGCCAACAAAATTCCAAAAAAACAATTTACCTTCTCAAAAATTAACACACAAATTTAATGAATAATCTAAACTACTCAGTAGAAGTCAAATACAGTACTATGAGACCAGATGTCATAGGGTAGCATGAGAACAGAAGGATGGAGAGAAGAAACTGGAGGTGATAAAATCCTTCAAGGCTTTAAAAAACGAAGACTTGAAGGAAATAAAGCACAGAAAGTTCAAACAATTTTGAAATTCCCCAAAGTAGTGAACAGGTATTACATACACTCTATTACATAGAGTGACTTTTAATAGTTGGGAAGCCATACAAATCAAGGTCTTTCCATACCATATTTCAGTACTCATCAGAGCAACAGCGCATGGTCTTGCATATTAATGGACAGCTTCGGAATACAGGCATATTCTTTGAGTTGTGAAGAAGCAAGATGAGTCAAATATTGATGGGGACAGAATGCCCAAGCAGAAATATCATGGCACAGAAAGGGACCACAAATAACTGAGGGTTAGAAAAGTACATGGAAACATCTGTTTCTTTGAAGAAAGTGGACTGCCAAAAAAATTGGCAGTTTTAATGAATACTAATGGAATCTACAACCTGCAATAGCCTAATGACCCTCATTAAACCTACTGAAAAAGCAATGATGAGCCTGAAAAGTCTACAAAATGGCCTGCCCCTGAAACCACCAATGATGGCAGAGCTTTCCCACCTCCACAGCTGAACCTGAAAGAAATGAAATGACTCTTCTAGTCCAATGGAGGAAACTTGGGAATCAGTTCCAGGCAGAAACCCTGAATATACAAAATATACCAGTCCCAAAATAGCTAAAGCTGACTTCTTTCACCCTGTTTGTAATGATGAAAATTTCTTAAAAAAATTACATGTTGAAGATAAACTGGTGGTCAAGCAACAGGCATAGGATGAAAAGCATGAGCTTCGCCTTGTGAGAGTAGCGGCAGACACTTTCAGATTCAATAGCTGCACATGATCATGATGGATCTATCAGTAGTTGCTGTAGTATCTCTAAAAGTGTTTAATTACGAAAGTGATATACAGTTATTCTGGATTCTTTGTGGACAGAAGGAAAAGGACTTTCAGATATGGACAGAATGTTTCTATTTCTGCAACAGGAAAACTGGGATCACTAAAATTTTCTTAAAGGAGTAAAATATGCAGAATTGTATTTTTCTGTAAGGCAAAACCTTGCTCCCACAAGTAAGTGTTCTATTAGGTTAACTATAGTTAACTATAATTATAAATTCTGTAAGCAAAAATTTTTCTTGTAAAAAGGGAAAATCACAGACTACTTAAGAGAAAACAGATAAGAGAAATCCATCTGGGACTGAAAGAGGAAAAAGGTGTCTGCTGGCTTAAAAAAATAAATCCAACTCTCCCTTACCCCTTACTCCTTCCCCTCCAAAAAGCAGAACTTTTTGACAGAGGATTCATACCTTTCATGGTGGTGTCAGTGCTGAAAGATGAAACAATAATTTCTAAAACTAAAACAATTCTCACATTTTTCAAAGCCTTGTTGAACAAAATTACACTGAAACAAAGTCCAATGTCTGGTACATTTAACTATGTAGACAAAAGAAGCTGTAACTTCTTAGTTATCTCCAGAGTCAAGCAGAGCAAACAATGTTATCACTGCAGTGCCAATGCAGGAAAGGTCCAGGCTATTAACAGAGATGTTATCTAGATTAAATAATTTTTCAGACAAAATTGATAGCATAGTTTGCACTATTGTTAATAGTTTTGACAGTAAGATGTGACTTTTTTCCCCCTCCTTCATGCACCAGAAGGAAGTAGATCCAGTGGAAAGACTGGGTGTTACTCCTTTGTAGAGGGAAGCTCTCTGGGCAGCCTCCCAGTCTCAGGAGTTCCCAGAATCTGGCCTGCATGGTTACAGAAATATGCACATATGTAGATATATAAGTATGGCTCATTTGTGTTTGTTTACAGCAAGTGACTACATTTATGTGGAATCCCTCTGCATTTCTATGGACTTCTCATTTTTACAGTTGTATGGACAACAAAAGATCCAACGCTTCACCAGAATATGTAATCAGAAATTATTATTTTGATGAAACATTAGACTATATTCTG
Source organism: Calidris pugnax (assembly GCF_001431845.1). Lineage (NCBI taxonomy): Eukaryota > Metazoa > Chordata > Aves > Charadriiformes > Scolopacidae > Calidris > Calidris pugnax. The sequence continues at coordinate 46,560,560 of NW_015094506.1, forward strand.
TATAATTTAATTACATGTAAAGATTTGATGTTTAAAAGAAACAAGTTCTACCATTTCCTATCTGGATTCCAGTATACTGCCTGTTTGCCTCACCGGTCCTTCACTCCTATCTTTGCTAGGTTCAGGATTTTCTCATATCCATAGAGATTTTTCCTTCTTTATCTGTCCCTGCTGAAATAATTCTAGTATTTTTAGGCTTCACAAATCCAAATCTCTTTTTATATAGCCTGCAATATGTTCTCCACATTTCTGCTTTTTATACTTCCCACCTTTAATAGCCACTTATTCTACTCCAAAGCCTTCCACTACTAATTCAGGAAATGCAGTTCTTTCCTTTCAAATTATTCTGTGGCAGCCACCATCCACAAACTAAATACTGATACGTTCCTCCCACTTGGGCAGATAAATTTCTCAAAAAGTTTTAAATGTTACCACAATATTTTTTTTCCTCTCCCACAAACAGTTCTTATCTGCCACTGGGTCCGCAAGGGTATTAGTCATGAAAAGCAGTGGCATTTTAAAGTGCCGAGTTACCTGTCAAATCTTAAATACAGGACATCTGTGCTCAGGCAGGATTTTCCAGCTCTATTTAACAGGGACTCCAGTGCTCACTTTGAGGAGGTTAGGCTAGAATCAAAGCCCAGGTCTTACAAAAGGAAAATTACTGAGACCCTTTTTAAAGCATATTATGAAAATAAAAAGAAAATGGAAGCCAGGAGGTCATAAGTATAAGGAATTCAGTTAATACTAAGTAGAAAGCCTGAGGTAACCGTATTTGCTGTATTAGCTCAACCGCTAAAGGTATGCAAGAGTTTGGATTAGTCTTCACTTGTCTATAAATGCACTGTATAACAAGCAAAGAACAATCACAGAATGCTGGAAAAAAATAACAAATAATCTGCCTCTAAAAGTATCTAAAACAGAGTGAGTGCTACCAGATATATTAGCAAGTCATCATATTTCTTAATTGATAGCAATGTGCTTTTAAAGGATTACCAGGAAATACCCAACAGGTTTGCACAAGGCGGCAAACTTTCCATCAAAGAATAGCAAATTGTTTTTAACTTCTAAATTCAATGAAATTGCTGACCTTCTGGATGAAATTTAAAATGAGGCCATTTCAAAGATTAATTTTTAAAAAGGAGAAGATTGCCTTTCCTTTTTCATTAATGATCTCTGTTAAAAACAATAGCTTTCCTAAAAAAAGCCAGGAGGAGAAATAATAAAAATGAAGGCAGCTGGACATATTGTAATGAATATAATCCCACAAGCCCCTTTTTGTTAAATGTATCATGCTTCATTGACATTTAGAAGTCAAGAATTGAAGGATTAGGGCTATAGAGAGAATAGGAATAAAAATCATGTACTCTGATCTCTATTTATGCTTAAATAATATTTTAGAAGGAATTTCTAAATTTCTGAATATAACTTTTGTTCTTTATTGGCATCAAGGCCTTGAGTATGATTGTTGCTAAATACTGTATTGTGAATTCTTTTCTATGTGAAAAGATTTTCTTTCAGAATTTCCTACATTGGAACATTCCTTTGAACGGTCCTTGTAGGAATATTTCAGGCCACCTCTATTCTCATACCACACAACGCTTGCATATTAGCGGCAAATATATCAACCTCATGCAGTCAGTGAGAATTTTGCTACTCGCTTCATTGGTGAGTGGAATCCAATTTATAGCTTGTTAAAGATGTGAATTGTTAAAACTCTGGCCCTGTTTCTCCTGATGAGTTTAAAAAAATCTCTCTCCCTCACTTTCTAAATTTCATTACACATTCCAGCTGAAAACTGCTTAAGCTTAGCCACTTAACTTGGCAGCAAAATGAAAAAGGGATGCTATCAGAAACTGGACGTGAGGAGCTCCAGAAGCATGAGCAGAAACTCAAGCTACCATAGCCATTTTGTGCTAGTCCTGTAGCCTTGGACCACCCTTCAGTTGCAGTCTAGTTTAAACTGCACTATCATATTAGCTCCAGTTTGCTGGCTCTGTTTTGGCATCCATCACTGGTGAATGTGTTCATTTTATTCTGAAATTAAAGTATAATTTGAAAAAGTTTTGCAAAATAACAGTCAACATTTATTGCCATTTTAAAATGTATTATTCATTAATATTAAGATTAAGATTACTATATTAATATTAAGATTAATATTAAATCAGTGATGAACATGCTACATTCCTTACAGTGGGTATTTATTTTGTATGTTATAATAAAGATTTAAACCATAAAGGGCCATGTATCAAAAATAATACTTCATATTTCTATGAACTTCTTCAGCTGAGAATGTCAGAGCATTTTACAAGCAAATAAGTTTTACAGCCACATGAAAGGTGTGTTTACATGACCCCCTTTCATAAAACACTGAAACTTGAAGTGATTTGTTTTCATCACATCACAAACTAATTAGAATGAAAGCCTGTGATCTTCCTTATCAAGGACCATCAGACCAGCTTCTTCAGCCTGCATTTAGCAACCTTTAAAATCCTCAGGTCAGTAGAAGAGTTAGTCAGGCTGAAAATATCTGTACAGCCCAAAGGATGTCTGTGGGTCTCAGGCACCTCATTTAAATACACTGTCTGGGAGAGCAGTGAGAGCAGCGAGTGCAAGATAGCGAGAGCCAAACAATCAAGGGAAATAGACATTTTTTCTTTGCTTTTATTCATTCTTATCCTTGCAATTACCAACCCTATTTTAGACTAAGGTTAGCACTCTACAGGGATTTGTATGTCTGAAATTGTGAGAAACTGTAATAGTTCTGAAAGCAAAATAATAGTTAATAGTCCATTACAGCTTAAAGGACTCATCTGTCACACTGATAAGTGTGTTCCAAGGAAGTGCTCTGTGCACCCAAGAGTCTCCCCAGGGAGATACCAGCAGGTTGCCCAGGGTTGGCCCCAAGGCATAGACAGCCAAGGTATGTACATGTGGACAGCTTTTTTGTCCTCACTGTTATTCAAGAATGAAGAAGAATTACTCTTACAAGCTGTGTCACTGCAACCAGGTTATCCAGAGAAGTATCTTCTGAACTGTCAGGAAGAAACACTGACGAGGTGCCCCCTTTCTTATTTTTATTATCGTTACTGCGACTTTGTCACCAAAAGTTTTTTTGGTCAATTAATGTCCAGCTGGTGTTGCCAGCACAAAATGCCCTTCAAAAGGTCATGACAGTTCATGAGATTTTCTGTTATTGTTTAATTGTCCCAAAATTGAAAATGCTAGCTGAAAAAAACACTTTCAATATGTACTTAAATGACAGAAAAAATTTATTGTGATCAATATTATTACAAGTAATGCTAGCTCCATTACAAAGCTGATGGCATTAAATGCTACTTAAAAATGGGGTTAATAAACTGCAAAATAGAGTTCTAAGTAAAAACTCTGTAGTTTAAAGGTGCAATATTCTTATCAACTGGAAACACCTGGATTTAAGTCAAAACTGGAAATGAATTTGGTAGTCTGTCAATCCATTTCCTAATTCCTAGTCATTTGTTCATATCACAAAGCCACCAGGCAGGAGTGCGTGATGGGCAGTGCCTACTCAGAAGTGACTCAGTCCTGGAATAGGAGGAGTTTTGATGTCTGAATTGAAAAGCCTTTGCAGGGCAGTATCAAAAGTTTGCAGCAAAATTACTCATGTGTGCCTGGCACTCTCAGCTGAAGTCTGTAAGCATTGCTTACTTGCCCTTGGGAAAAAGACCAACAGTCCTTGGCACAGCAACTCAAACCATCCCAGAGGAGATGGTTTAAAATGTCTGGGGACAATGACGTGCTCTACCTTGCTCTCCTATTTTCTCTCTGGATTGATTGATCTGACATTATATTCTGCACCCCACCTCTCAGAGGAGCTTATTCAACATCTTTTTCTCACTTGCAGGACCGTATCTTTTCCCGGCTGCAATAGAGAAAGTTGTTGTGTTTTAAACTAAAAAAAAAAAAAAAAAGGTCCCCACACATTTTTTTGAGAAGCACGTATAAACCCCTTCCTCAACAGAGGATGCAGAGGAGGCCAGACTCTGGCTCTTAGATGGATGTGATACTTCAGAGACTTGAATATTTTGCTAAGCTCTGGAGAGGATCAACATTCGAGACTCAAGCTGTGATTAACCTTTCCTCTTTTCTGTCTTCAGCTATCTCCCTCTTCTCTGTGCAGTCTTTCTGGCTTATCATTCTGTACTCAGTTTCCTACCTACAAATAAATTCCCAGTGTGGGGATCTGGATTCCCTTTCAGGGTTATCTCATATCAGATGTTGCAGAAAGTACCCAGTACATCAGCTACAGTGGGGTATTCTTGGCTTCTCCCTTCACAGAGAGACCACTTCCTCAGCCATCTCCTATCTGTCTTCTTTCCATTTGAAATCACTTAACATGACCGTATTCAGACATAATGATTCTATATTTTTCATGGAAAATCTTAACAAGCATTTAGACTCCAACCTCCAAAATGGCTTCAGTGAAAAAGTTAAACCTACTTTAAATATTTCTGAAATTTCATGTGAGGTAGACAGGTGGATAGACAGAAAGTTTGTTCAGTGTAGTTGGCAACATTTTATATTAACTGAGGCCAAAAAGAACAATAAAACTTAACATAGACTAACTAAATTTTTATGAATTGCATGGCTGCCATGACCACAGACTGAAAACTGTACTAGAGACAGACACTTCTGTGACCTTTACATATCTGTGGCTTAGTCATATGTTATAAATTAAGATGAAGCTAAAATTCTCCAAGACGGCTTTCCTGAAAAAATTACACAGATGAACTGCTAATACAGTAAACAAACTTCTCTTTAAATATAGTCATGTCTCATTCTATATAAAAGCATTATTTTACACAGTGACCTATTTAATAACCAACAACACTCCAGCATTTGAAGAAAAGCATTAAGCTATGCTGGTGCGAAGTCTGAAAAAGAGACTTTCCTCAACATATTTCCAACAGCAAATATAATATCCTGGAAACAAGATTTAAAATAGTAATGCTGGTAGACCCTTGACTACAGTGAAACAAATGGTACCATTTAACACACAATGTAACTAGCACTTAGCATCAGATATCAATCATGACTTGTACCATTTTAGGAGTTCTTGTTTTGATTAGGAAAAAGTCTACTTCTCTGAAGATGATATCTCTTTCTACTTTGTTTTCCTGGGGAAATGAACTTTATGGGTTCATACTATCTGTCGGTTTACCATTTCCCTATGTTAAAGTCTGAATCTATTGTCATGTTTTCAATGAAATTTAGCTGAGACGCAGCTATCTCAAAGATAAATACATTGCCCCTGCATCAGGTCATGTTACACCCTGAGCTCAGCAGGTACTTGTCTGGCCTGCACAAGATGATTTGGTTTGCAGAGACAACTTAAAAAAAAAAACAACCACCAACCAAAACCAAAAAAAGCCTTTTACAAGCCACAAAGAGAAAAAGTAGTAGGAAGCAATGAGCAGAATACCATGTCAAGAGACACAGCGCTCAGAGTCACGCAGCACAAACCAAACCCCAAAGCTACACTTCTCTCCCAGTTCATATTAGGATTCATTCTCAACAGGCACAGGGGCTTGATCTGGAGTTGAAAGATGTCCTCCTAATGCCTTTTCCACTTAACAGTGTAGGGCGCTTCCTCCTCATTCCACATCCTCCTCTACCCATGCACAGCACTGCTCCGTCCAAGTTTCACATGTAAATCTCTGATACAGATTCATCCCAATCAGCCCAAAAGTCCCACACCCCTTTGTACCCCAGGCTGCTGAAAGATTTGGTTTCGAACTCAGGGCTATTACTATTTCAATCAAGTGAAAACCTGTTTGTAGATGAGTATTTACTTGCTACAAGATGCCACTAGTGGGCATTGCCACACATAAACAGTATCCATATAAGACAAAAAGGTTCAGTATTTGGTTTTCAATGAGTCATAGACTCATAGAATGGTTTGGGTTGGAAGGGACCTTAAAGATCATCTAGTTCCAACCCCCCTGCCATGGGCAGGGACACCTCCCACTAGAGCAGGCTGCTCAAAGCCCCATCCAGCCTGGTCTTAAACACTTCCAGGGATGGAGCATCCACAGCTTCTCTGGGCAACCTGTTCCAGTGCCTCACCACCCTCACACTAAAGAGTTTCTTCCTGAAAAATGAAAATATATATAAGGGAATCAAGAAGTAATGCTTTACCCATAAAACCAGCATGCCTATGCCCAAATGCATCTATGAAACAAAAATATAAAGGGTTGATAAGACTTACTACAGCATACTGAAGAATAAGGTAATCAATGACAAATTATTTCTTATTATTTTTGTGATTTACTTTAATTGTTAGATAGAGTGATGCATATGCTTAACTATAGAGCAGCTTGCAGTTACTAAAAGGAGGTGTATGCAGACAGACGATCTATAGTTTGATCGTGACAGAAATTATCAAAAATTCTATGTATGTAAGGAAAAAAAAAGCGTGGCTAAAAGTACTGAAAAAACTGCTTGTGTCATAATGCAGTCTGAGTCACATATATTTTTTTGATGAAAAAATATGGACAGGTATTCAGTATGAATTAAAACAAGGAAACAAGTGTTCCAGTTTTGAGACCATTTCATACTCATTTTGTACGTTCAGTTGCAAAATCTTTACAAGGGAAAAGAAAAATTATTTATAGATTAAAAAAAAGGTTTTAAACACAAATAGATTTTTAAGATGCTCATCATGAAACAAGAATTATGGAGGTTAATGATAACACTAATTATGTATTCTTTCTTTTAATTATTTATTTTTATTCCATATAAATAATATTCACAAAGGAAAAAGAAAAGTATCAGATAGAAAATACAAAATAGAAAAATGAATTTCAAATCTTGTTTCTTAAAGCAGTAGAGTAGGTTGGATTTTACTCCTCAATAATAATATTACCTAAAAAAATCTATCGGATCTCTTTGCATAGGATTTATTTGCTGGCAGCTGAAGTTAAAATGGATATATGCAATGGTTCATTATGCAGTTTGAACTCTTAACAAGAAATTAAAAATTTATTAAATGTTAGCAAGTTGAGAAAGACAGTCCCAGGTTTTATTTCTTTCATGCCAACAGTCAAACTATCTAATGATATTACGAAAAGTTATTAATTTTAACAAAGTCTGGTGAAGTTTGTGGAAATATAACAATAGAGGTGCCCATATAGACTTTCCTCTGTCACTGGAAGACTGAGTTTAATTTCTGCCAGAGTTAGATGGTTTAGGGAGGAGGAACACCTGCTGGAAACAAGCAAAATAGTCACGATTGCAGACTAATTGCTGGTCATCAGTCATTTCTAAGATTAGACAGGGGCATGTAAAAATACTGAGGAAGTAGCTTAGACCACGAACAGCAAGAAGGACTGTATGTTAAATGGTGAGGTTTTGAGAAAGAAGTACTTTTCAGCATTAAGACACTCATACAACACAAAATCATTGGAAAACCTTTGTTCTTAAATATCACTGCCATTTAAAGGTTTCCAAACTGAACATGCACTTAGCAAAGGTGCTCCTGCGTCTCACAAAAGATGTGTCCAGCCACAAATGCACCCCATAAGGTTTCATAAAAAAGTAAGGAAAAGCAGGCTTATTTACTCAAGTGAAAGATTACTGGTTTCCTGGGACTGTTACACTCTTGTGATCACAGAGAGACTAATCAGTGATCCCAGTTATGATTCTGAATTTAAATTAATTTGTCTTCTGTTTTTTGGCATTTTTTTCTCCTGGTGAGAATAATATTAACTACATAAAATCATAGAATCATAGAATGGTCCAGGCTGGAAGGGACCTCCAAAGGTCATCTAGTCTGACCTCCCCACAACCAGCAGAGATACCCCCAACTAGACCAGGTTGCCCAGGGCCCTGTCATGCCTCACCTTGAATATATATATTTAAAAATTCAGTTAAAGCAATAAATCTACAACTTTATGTTGGGTATTTTTTTGAGAAATTCTGAAATGCTGAGAGATGATTAATCAAGATGATGACAGTGTTCTTAAAGAAGGAAAGGGCGATGAATTCCCAAGTTTGTGACTGCATGTGCACGCTGCATGTTTCATGCAAAGCCCTGAGAAGGAACTCTGCTGTCTGGATGAAAAGGAAAGGGAGAAGCCCTATACACTGTGAAGTGGCAGGGGAAGGATACATGGAGGTGGAAAGTACTGATATTAGCAAAAAGGAGTTTGTTTGGAGGACTCAAGATGGGAGGTGTCCAATGGAAGATGTCATATGTAGCATGAAACTAGGGGCTCAACACAGAAACTAGGAGAGAAAGATGAAGACAAGGGTAAATGTGTGTGTCGTTGGCATGAAGAAGAGTGCTGAAGCTGTGCGTGGCACTGAGCTCACCAAAAGGTATCGCCATTAACTACTGGAATGGGGAAAAGGATAACCCAACAAAACATGACAGGACGGTTGGATTCAGTCCAAGAAGACGACACCTAATTGTGGTAGTCTGTCTAGGTACAGGTGTTTATATGTAAACCAGATATATGTGCCCTCTAATTGTCAAAATAGCTCTGATATTCACAGTCAATGAAGTTTAAAGGCAACTCAGCTCACCCTAAATAAACATCTATATTTTGCAGTCAAGTTGGTGGGTGTAGACGAGATGGAGAGAGAGATGACAGATGAATGCTAGGTGAAATCAAAGCTTTATTTATAGTCTTAAGCCTGCCTGTATTTGAAAACTGAGAGCTAGGAGAAAGGAGGCTGACATAAAAAGAAAGGGAGGGCTAAGAGTATTGGAGACTGCTGATTGTGATGGATTAGTAATGAAATAAGTAAAATTTGTAGTAATGAAATAAGTGAAATTTGATGTCTCTGATCCCAGGAAATTTCAACAGCTGTTTAATTCCCAAACTGGTTAAAGAAGTAAATGTTCACTTTTCTCCAGAACGGAAATTTTCCTAAAATTAATTAAAGAATTTGAAAAAATTACTACATTTCTTAACCAAAAATGAACTTCTTAAAACCCGAGATATTTAATGTCATTAAGGTTCAACTGCCTTTTAATATTAAACTACATTTTCTACTGCCTTATGGGACTTGTCATTCTTTTCCATATTCTCTCCCAAAGAACAGACTCTGTTAGTAGACCACTCACATAATATACCTGTAATCATGTAAATCCTCTGAGTCTACTATGTAATATGACTTTACAGAAAATGTATTGACCAGGGAATCTAGCTCACAGAAATGAAGGGGGCAGAACTAGAACTTTGGTAGTACTCAACAGATAAAAATTGGTTAACTGATTTTGATGTGGGGCAAAAAAAAAGAATAATTTTTTAAAAGTATTCCAATCCAGAAACCCCAAATATTTAATACATATTTTCAGGAGAGAAAACACAATTATTTTTAATAAAGTCAAGATTTTCTGGAGGAAATCAGAAATGTGCAAAAAATTCTAGTTCTTATTGAAGAATTGCCTGCTATTTCTGTTTATTGCTATAATGAAACTTAGGTAGGCACTATACAAACAGTCAGTAAGAGGCAATTCTTGCTTCAAAGACCTACTGTCTAAGTACATCTGACAGAGCAAAAGTCGAGGTAATTTGCTGAAACTTACACAGAAGTTCCATGACAGAGGCAGAAATAAAGATCAGCCCTTAAAACCTGACCTACAAAGGGGTTTAGAGCAGTGGGTGTCATTAAAGGAAAACAGAGAGAGTCCACAGCACGGAGGCAAAGAAAGTTTGACTTGGTAGAGCTTGTCAATCTCTTAGCAAAGGCATGTGAAAATTTCTCCAAGAGGAGGGATGTGCTGGAAGGTTGGTTCAGATTTTGCAAAGAGAAATGAGCAAGCACTGGGATTTTCAGATATAGAAGCCAGAGAAAATGAAGAAATTGTATTTGGCAAAGGAGTATTGAAGAGATGAAAGTGGAAGAGAGGAAAATCCTGAAGCGGAGGGGGGCCCTTAATATTGCTAGCCCAGAACATCAGGTCTCAAATACTGTATGCTCTTTGGATGTTTTTTGGTGTGGAAACTGTGTGCTGGTGGCAGAATGAAGAAGGAGGATTTGGCAGGATTTGCCACGACAGGAGAATACAAAAGTCGAATTGTTCAGAATGAAAAACTGATAGCAGAATCTGATAGGTGACAAGGACATCATAAAGTATCTCAGAGAATCAATACAAGTTTCAGAAGTGACAAAATGAATGTCAATGAAAAACACAAGTTATGCAGATAGTGATAAAGCAGCAAGGTAAGTATCATTTCCTATCTAAAAAACTGATGTCTTTCTAAATTTTTGTATCTCTGAGTAAAATATACCAGAATAAATCATAAAATGTAACAGAAAAGATGTTTGGCATAAAAACCACCAACCTAGTAACAGCTGAATAGCATGTGAAATTAATCCTTGATCTGACATTAAATATAAACAAAAATTCCAAATCCCTGTGTGCTGTAACAAAGTCCCTGGTGTTAGACCTCAATGGCAAGGTACAGTCATTTTAAGGCATATTAGTGATTTTTCAGAAACTTTTCTTCTGCAGGTATTGGATTAAAAAAAACCAACCCCCCATTTTTTAACAACTGAAGAACCTTAGAAAAAGAGAGGATTTTGCAAGAACAATCTCTGTAAGACTAGATCTCTCCCTAAAGTCTTTTATGCTTCACTTCAAGTACTTTGCATTAATGAGCTGAGCAACTCTTAAAAGAACAACATGACCCAGCATACTATAGTAATTCAATATTCCAGTAGTCAAATAACAACAAAATAATATTGTTTCTTTAATGCACTGACCTTCACTTTAAATTGTTTCAGACACTTTGCCATTTTAAAAAATATTTCTGTGTTCATTGTGATCTCAGTATACGACAGTTAACAGAAAAAATAAAAAATAAATTATAATAAAAAAGCAACACACATTTACTCCAAGTAACTCTGTGATATGTTACTCCATAGGTATTGGTAGATTTTTCTTCTGCTTTTTCCACTAGTATTCCTTAAGGAGCAATCAAAGAAGTAGCTTCATATAAGTAATGAGAGAGATTTATAATGCAAAACTCCTGTGCCCTTGTTTTGCTTCAGTAACACACTTCTGTTGTATTCACTGTAGAATTTACTCCGTGAGCTAGAGTTGTCAGTGCTAGAATAAGCATCACAAAATCATTCAGACATGTAATTTCTGATGTCAGAAGAGAACGTCAGAATTACTGCTGAAATAAGGAAGGGATTTTTGGAATATAGCAACCTTTCAAAATGAAGCCATTTGCAAAAAAAACCTGAGAACATTCTTTACCAAACCACTGACCCTGCATTTTATAAATCCAGCAACTCCTCAGTGACCTCTTTATCAGCCCAAAACAGCACCGAGTTTTCTTACTGTTAATAGTATTTACATTAATCAAATTAATGTATTTTGGAAAAATTAAAATAAATCAGATGCAGTACATGAAAGCCTATTAATACATTTAAAATATTTTAAAATGCTTTGAATTAATGCACATAGAATGCATGCATTTAATCCTCTGTATCTCACAATAATAAAATAAGTAGCTGTCTTTACAAATCATTACTTCTTAGCTGACTAATTGAACTGACATTGAACTATAAAACAATGAAAAAAACCCTCCACAGAGAAAGATCTATTACAATACATTTTTTACTTTGACTTTATTAAATGATTTTGATGACTGAAACTTTACCAGAGAAAAAATAGAAATTATACCGAATGCATGTAAGGTAGTTCGATAAGATCTGTATTATTTCATATCTCTGAATCTCTCGATATAGCCATCTCTCCAGCACAACAGCTACAGCTCCTTTAAGCATCCTCAGCAGTATTTACGCTGTTAAATTTTAAACCATTAACAATGCAGTACCCCCCAAATCCAGCCTTGAACCCTGACAGCCACTGATCTCTTTTCTCCCTCCCACACCCTGTTTTATCAGACACTATTTTGTTTAAATTGGCTACTAAATAGCATAGCACTGTACCTTTAAATACAAATCAAACAATATTCATATTCCCACGGTGCTGCTAGTTTCCCTTATGCATTGAATCGCCTGTAGATTAAAAGCTCAGAATCTGAAAAGGGATTCTGTTCTGCAGACCAAAGTTCTCTGTAGGAGATGAGGGAGAGGGTCAGTCCCGGAGTCACACACACAACAGGCAGAAAACACACTTGTGATCCTCAGCTTTGGATAGCATCAGAAAGGGGAATAAAAAGCAGAAACACATGGCACACTGAGAACTGGTATCACTTATGGCTTCTAACCAAAGCAGCAATTAAACACCTTTCATCATTCCCCCAAATGCCTGATTTTTGTAAGAACTGAGAGAAAGACACACACACAAAGGCAAATCCCCTCCGAGCAGCAACGAAAACTTAATAACCTACCATTTTCTTTGCACTCTTCTGGAGGTTTAGCCTTTTTCGCAAGTCGTGGATCCAGCCATGATGTTGTCTTTGTGTTATGGCTGAAAAGAAAAGAGATCACTCTGAGCAGACACATACTGAAAGGAATCAAGTTTATTCCTTAAGAATAAAGGGTTAGTCCAACAAAATTGCAATCGATACACTTAATTTGCTTACTGGTTCTAAGTAGCCCTGAAGGAGGTGTAAGAGTAATTGTGCAAGGCAGCTGTAAATTTGGCAACCTCAGCTCCCTGTCCTCAAAGCAGCTATTTTTATTAAAATCAACTAGAATGTTGCCAAGTTAACCTCATTGAAAATGCAGAACTCATCCAGAGCAAAAGGAATTTATTACAAATACAGTGTTCTCCCGTTGAACGAGTGCAGGCGACAGGATTCTGTAGCATTCTCACAGTTTTCGGATAGAATTATTTTCATCTTAAACCTGTCCTTTTCATAAATACAGGTTTGTTATTTCTCACCAGCAGCACTGGCAAGGCATAGCAAAAGTGATGCAAATTACAGCACGCTCCTGCAAAGTCTACATTTCCGGACAGAATGATTAATGATACTTTGTTTAACAAACCTTTATCTCTCCATATATAATCCTTCTATCGAGATAAAATAGATATGCTCAAGCTGAATGAATCATGTGGCTCCTTTCTATACTCAGAATAGATCTTTGAGGAATCAACCATCAAATAGCATTGAACTGGCACAACCTGTTTTTGCGAGACTATTTTGCCAAATGAATTGATACTAAGCACAGATAATGAGACTTAAAAACAGATCTTTTCAATGTATACCTTTCCCATATGCATTAGAATTTGGAGCCAAATATTTTAAATATGTTAAAAAAAGGAAGACTAGAAAACAGAAAAGGATGTGATCATTACTTCTTTATTTTTCAAGATGCCTTTCCTACAATACCATCATTCAGAGTCACTTCTAACCCATGTTTTATTTATCTGATACATCCTAGGAGGATGCTTGTTCCAAACAATTTATATAGTATTGAATTATTTAGCTTATTATTAATTTGCTGTATCATTTGAAAGTGTACTTAAGACTTCTCTTATAAACATCAGTATAAGGTGTACAAAAACAGTGGACTCGGTAAAAGATGGATTAGTATTGAGTATTGGCTGGTGAGTTACTGATTAACCGATACAGACCACGTGGTCCAGACACCACTGGTTCCCCTAAGGAAAAAGAAATGCCACTTGAACTCCTCGTTTAGTCCATGGCAGATAACTTTTCCTCTGCCTTGATTTCTCTCTTTCTCTAAAAACAGAGCAATACTACCTGCTTCTCAGTATTATTGTCACAATGTTAAAGCTTCCTCCACATTTTGGATGGGAAAAAAGGTAGATGAGCGTTGTGTACAGATAAAGTGGCAACTAAAATGAAAATTGAGGCATTTAAATTCCTATTTTAAGCATGCCCTAGTCTAGAACGCCATTCATGACAGATGAAGAGGATAAACAAAACCTTCCCCTACTTGGAGAGCCGGGCTATGTTTGCAGAGTATGAAAAATGATAAGCCAAAGGTAAAGTAAATTTGAAATGATGCCTGCAGCCCATGCTTGATTGCAAATGTAACTAAGACGCTTTCTCTGAAGTTGCGGCTGCCTGTGGTCTCCTGTAGGGTGTATTTTTATACTGCAGTCACAGCCCAACTGCAGCTTGTGCAGACATAACTTGAGCTAGCTTTACACTAACTAGGGGAGATGCTGGCAACAAGGTCACTGCAGCAATAGGCAGGTCAGTGTGGGCTCATCACCCCAGCACCTACTGAGCTACTTGGGTGCAGCCAGCAGCTCTCACCGAGCTCCCCACTGCCACGGGGATCCCGTTAGCAGCGCCAGAGCTCAGGGCCAGCTTGGTCACACCTGTGGAAGCTGCAGGAGCGTCTCTGGAGAGTGGGCATGTCTACACAACAGCCACTCTCTCCCAGCTACTCATCCTGAATGATTTTAGGAACCCCCACTGGCTGCAGGAACTAAGTTGGAAACAGTTTTCCATGGCTCAATAAGGATAATATACACATATGACTACTATTAGTGATGTTTGCTGTGGTATGAAGTGGATCGCAAAATGTTTTACAAAGGAAATAAAACTCATCACCCCTGTTTTAAAGGTGGTAACATGGAGCCACGGAGTTACCAAGTGACCATCCACAGCCACCACACAAGCCAGTGGCAAGGTCAGTACTAGAAGCAAATCTGTTGCAAGTCAGCTGGTCAGTGTTTCCTGCACAAGTCAACACAGCATCAGCACAGGCCAATTCACCAGCCCTGAAAACTCCCCTATGACATTTCTGGAATAGGCCTGAGAAATGAGTTTTCAGGCATCTGTAAAGACAGGTGCCAAACTGTCTTTCTGCCCAATCCAGTATTAATATTTTACAACGTGAATTAGTTGAATTACAGCCTCCAAGGCTTTTGTTGAAACTCAGAACAAGAGTAAGCAAACAGCTATGCTTCCCTTCACATAAATGTGGCTTCCATGAACCCAGAAGGAGTGAGGTCTTCCAGTTTTGTGCACTGTGGCCATTCTAAACAAAACCATAAACAAATTAAAGTCGATATCGTTTCCAACATAAGAGTGGACCTTCAGTCTGCAGAGAAATTTCAGAGAAGGAAGATGGCATCTCATCTAGATCAGCTCCTAAAGCACTCAATCTCCTCTTCTAGTTCCTGTCTGTCAAACCCATTCAGCTACTTAGTAAAAGCAAGTCATCTGCAAGAACTTTTATCTATAACAGATTGCTTTATGGACTAGACAAGTGGTCTTTGTGGTGGGTGGGGAACTGGCTGACCAGTCACACCCAGAGGGTGGTGGTAAATAGCTGCTTTGCAAAATGGCAGCCAGCCACAAGTGAGGTCCCCCAGGGATTGATATGCACCAAATGTGGTTTAGTATCTTCTTAAGTGAAGATCTTCTGGATGATGGGATCAAGTGTATTCTGATGAAGTTTGCTGATGACACCAAACTGAGTGGGGACGTGGACACTTCAGAAGGGAGAGCCAATCTGCAAGAAGACCTGGATAGGCTGGAAGAGTGGACTAACAAGTACCTTATGAAGTGTAAGATTTTGCACCTGGGAAACCATAATCTGGGAGTCAGGACACAGTCTGGGATCTACCCAGTTGGGCAGCAACTGTGTGGAAAGGGACCTGGGGGTCCCAGTGAACAACAAGCTCCGTATAAGCAAACACTGTGCTGCTGCAGCAAAGAAGGACAACCAGATGCTGGGTTGCATCAACAGGAGCATCACCAGCAGAGATGAAGAAGTCATTATCCCACTCAACTCTGTGCTTGTCAGGCCAAACCTGGAATACTGTGTTCAGTTTTGGTTCCTGCCATACAAAAAAGATGTGGACAAGCTGGAGAAGGTCCAGAGAAGGGCCACCTACCTTATGAAGTGTAAGATTTTGCACCTGGGAAACCATAATCTGGGAGTCAGGACACAGTCTGGGATCTACCCAGTTGGGCAGCAACTGTGTGGAAAGGGACCTGGGGGTCCCAGTGAACAACAAGCTCCGTATAAGCAAACACTGTGCTGCTGCAGCAAAGAAGGACAACCAGATGCTGGGTTGCATCAACAGGAGCATCACCAGCAGAGATGAAGAAGTCATTATCCCACTCAACTCTGTGCTTGTCAGGCCAAACCTGGAATACTGTGTTCAGTTTTGGTTCCTGCCATACAAAAAAGATGTGGACAAGCTGGAGAAGGTCCAGAGAAGGGCCACCAAGATGATCAAAGGACTGGGAAGGCTGCTTTCTGAGGAAAGGCTGAGAGATTTTAGTTTGTTTTAATGCTTTTTAAGCATTTGAATTAATGCTTCTTAAGCACTGAAAACCTTAAAAAATCGACAGTGTATAACTTGCCTGGTTTACCACTAGGTCTAACTGTTTGTGTCCATTTGGGAAGTCTTATAGATAGATAAGAAGGAAAATGGGCTGTGGATTTACAGATTAGTTATGAATGAATGGCCCAGGCAGTTGTGGAATAAATGCACAAACAGGCAGTCAGAGCACAGGAATAAATGCACAAACAGGCAGTCAGAGCAGTTCTCACTGACTGAATGAGAGTGAAGTGATGCAATAAAAGCATCCTGTGAGAGATACAGCTGTGGCTCCACCAGCATTTTCCACTGGCCACTGTTTCATTACTCAGCAATAACCATACCTCATCATTAAGGGCTAGGTTTAGAAAGTCCATCCTTACACAGTTTCAGTGATCTTGATTACTAGCTAGGACGACTGAGCTAAGTACTGGCAAATCAACTATTCACATCTTAGAATCTGTCTTAAAATCAAGAGCAAATACCTAATTTTGGAAACTTTGAAAGCAGTCAATGAAGGATCCCTTTGGTTTTGCTTCAGGTAGGTGGAGCATGGGAATAGCATAACATTTTAAAATTCATCCTAATTTGTTAACTGCTGTACCAAATAGAAACCACTTATAGGCCTGAAGTGTACTGCAAATTTGAGAAATAATAAAAAAAAAAAAGTCACTCAGTAAAGCAGTAGATCTTAATATTGTAGACAAAAGCCAATAAAATAGTTATTACTGAACTAACTTAAATCCTCCCTTTTTACCAAGTATTTATATCCAGCAGAAATAGTTTATTACAGAGTTCTCCAGTATCAATTATAGACAATTTTAAACATCTACAAAAAAAATATTATTCAGCTGGTTTAAACAGAGTGAAAGAAAGCTCAGAATACTTCCCAGAAACCCTGACTCAACCCCCTGTTCTTCTCCAGCTTTTCTTTGTAACTTTGCTTTTAAAACTTCACAAAGACTGATTATGCCCCAGTTCCCCATTTTCACTACTGAATCCAGGTATCAGGACCAGAGCCTCTCTGGAAATCTCACTGGATACCCATCCATATCTTTAGGAAGTAAAAAACATTAAGAGTGTGGCTTTTCTTATTTAACAATGTATTATTTTTTTATTATAATTATTTGTTAGACAATATATTATTTTACTTAAGATTTGAATATAATGGATTTGTGTTAGCAATCTGTCAGTTCAAAGCACTTTGACAGATAAAGTTTCTTGTACTATCAAAGCCCTGAGACAATCTCTTGAAACATTTTTGAAGGGAATATAGAAAGTAGTTACTGACAATAATAGCCTTAATGTCTGTTGAAAACACTGCAAACCTATTCTAAATTGTGACTCTCACAAGGTATGTAATTTGCATGTTATTGTGAAAGGCATTTCAAAATGAGTATTTACCAACGTGCTGCTTCAGTGTATTTGGGGACAGCACATATGTGTTTGTTTGGGTTTTTATTGTGAATGCATTACATTCAAGATGGTCCTCAATATAGCAGCTTGAGCAAAGGGGAGAATAGGAGATGGAGAAAAACAAAGTGCACTGTAGGCCACCTGACTTCTAAAATGCTTACTCCTCCCTCCTTTTTCTATGCCTAAGACCCGTAGATCTGCAGAGCTTTTCAAATAGCACAATAATGATTTTCAAGTAATTTATGTCTAGGGGGACAGTGACAGGAAAACAGAGCATTAAAATGGCAATTTTGCAATTCATCCTTTGTTGGGTGCTACCCAAATTTCTTAAACACGTGTAGGGCCAGATACAAACAGGCTGTGGTTTGAATGGCAGTGGCTATGACTGCTAGTGTGCGCTGCATTTCATGCTGTCAGTCTGTTAGGTGTGCTCGGAGTATGTGGTCCTCAAGAGACACAGGTTTGGGGATGCCTATCCTGTGAATCCCAGCTGGCTTTAGGCAGTAGGTAAGCACTTATGTACTAAGTCTAAACACAGTGGTGTTGCCACTGTGTTGGCAGCCTAAATGCCTAAAGTCTCCTATGGTAATTTCTGCCATTTAAGTAACTCTGACTCGGGCAGTTAATTTCTGACAAAGACTGGGCTTCATCTCATGTGACTTCAGCCCTTGTATTCAAGGGAGAGGCACATACACAGAATAATTTATCTTACCTATCTTCTGGTGGGATTGGAGATGGAACCACAGGCTCTTAGTGACATACTAGGTGCTATGGCATCCCCCAAATGGGCTCTGGCTGCCACTCCAGAAGGATCCTGGTTTTGACAGGTACTGTATCCGATTTCCAGGTTCATGGAGATGTCTTGGGCCATAAGTCTGCCTCTACAATAGTGCTTTGGCTCAGATCAGGAGGCCACTTTTCAAATGAATCTCTCAGTTCGCTTACACACGAAGCATTCCTCCAGCTTGTAAGATTCTTTCACTTGAACTTAAACCAGATGATATGCAGCAAGAGCTCACCTAATGCATTACAAACTATTCACAGACATGCAGCCCATGGCACCTGAAAAGACCTCGTAGTTGTGGGTGCTGAGTCATGAGCACCAAGTGTTTCACTGATACCAGTCTACTAATGGTGCTAAGTTAGATATGGACGTGGTGTAGATCAGAAGGAATTCAGACTGGTTTTAACTCAAATCTGGCCTCACGGATTGACTTCGGGGGTTCAGGAGTTGGAGACAATTAGGTGCACTCCTTGAGATCAACTTTCTTTTTAGTTTCATCTGAGCGGAACCCAGTTCCTGTACTCTGAAACCTGAACCAAACCATAGTGCAATGAGAAAACTGAAAGATTTACTTCATAAGTGTACTCCTGACACAAACTTACATACTACTGCAGATGTACCCTTGGATATCTGTGGGCATCTTTACTTGTAGAAGCCCCAACATTTAGGCAAATAAATTCTGCCCTTATCTTTGGACAGGATGAATCAGCCTCTGGATGTCATTATCTCTCTCCATTGACCACAGGAGTTGCCTTGGCAACTGGTTTATGCTAGATACCTAATGGTATATGGCAAGCCAGGTGAGCTGAATCTTCTAGTTCAATAAATACCATGGATAAAAATTATAACACCAGTACAGACATCAGAGGAACGAGGTTGGAAGAGGAATTCTGCAGAACAAAGCAGCAGAGACCTTAGGGGAAAGAGAAGAAATAAGAAAATGAGGAAAGACAACAGGAGTTGAGCTGGCAGTTTGACCTGGATGTCCACATAGATAAAAACAAGTGAGAGCAAGGGACAATACACCACTAGTACAGACTGAGAATGTCTTTATCACATCAAAAGACAGAAGAAGAAAAAAAAAAATCAGCATTCCCCATATTCTTTCCAGTTCTACCACCTCCCCATTTCTAGTTAATTTGCCATGAGGCAAAGAAGTGGTCTCAGGAGAAAGAAACCAAGAGAGATCTTTTCTATTGCCTATCCCACTGTATGTCATGTTGAAGTCCAAAGAGCATTAGAGATCCTATCATTGTTATGCTGACCAAAACTGATTAATTCAATGCAATATATAAACAAGGAAAAAGAATTACGGACATCTACGATCATATTCACAAGAGCCCTGATGATTCAGAATTGTCTACACAATAAAGTCACACTGATATAAAATGGCTTGATTCCCAAAGAAGAATCCCATCAGAAGTAAATATTAAAACAGCATGTGAAAAAAAAATCCTTCATCTTAATTGCTGCTTAATTAAAGTAGCAGAAATAACCACACAACCAAAACACTGAGAATTTAAATATTATGCACTGATACTTTAATGATGTAACATACTCTCAAAAGTATCAAGTTAGTTTATAAGAGATTGGGTACTTCCAGGACATGGAAGTAATCTTGAGCAGGTAGAAGGGTGTACTTTCACCTCAATACTTGTAGTATCTTTTAGTACAAAAGATAAAGTTATCAAGTGTAATGGCGTAGCCAGGCTTAACTAATATATCCTACTTTCTGAGGGTGAACTGATGGAGCAACCAGGAACAACTAAATATATCATGATTCTTCAGGTAAGCAAGATGTTAGAATAAACATGTTATTCCTGCAATCAAAAGACTTTTCTACCTTAAAAATTACTAAGAAGAAATACTGATCCCATTGAAGTCAGTAGCAATATTCTTAGAAACAAACTAGGTCAGGATTTTACTTTTCCAATGTGTAGCTATACATCTTTTCAGGTAACACCTGAAATAGCAGCAGCTGTATTCAAAAAATAATGGCTGTTTTTTACTGTGAAGAGAAGAGTCCTTGGCAGAGGCCTATTTTATAGCTGTTTTGTAGTCTTTTATGGTGCTCTCATAAAAAAAGCAGCTTTAACAACTAGAAAAAGATACTGCAAGAAGTCCAAAAAGCAAAGCTGACTGCACTGCACAGAGAAGTAGGTGTTGAAATGAAGAAACTGAATGGCTGTGAGATACACTGGGAAGTGGTTTGTTAAAGGTCATGTGGCCAAATTCTCCTAAAAATCATCACCAGAAGTCAAAAAAGATGATCCTTTAAAGATGTATTACAGAGGTTTGAGTTTATTCTAGACTTTTCTCCACTAATAAAACAATTACTAATGTAGTATAAACATGGGAAATCATATGTCCTTTTGAACAGCACAGAGTTAAATAGCTTTTGTTATAGGCTATGTAATGTCCTTGAGACTATTCATTAAGGCTTAGTTGTAGCTCAGCTTAACAAACTGCAGCTCTTCCTGATTTAGTATCTCACTCTCCCCACACCCCTTCCATGGAGCTCTGGTGCCTGTAGGTGGATAAAGTGCTGGAGAGAGAGGCAAAATCAATTCTGCCTTTTATAAACAAGTATCATAATGTGTAACCATCTCTACAGGAGAGTCTATAATGCCACGGTGTATATGATGAGTTGGGTGAGGGTCACATTTAAAGTTGACTGCACATGATAACAGATGCACCGAGAGTCTTGGTACTTTTGTATTTCCTTCAACACTGCACTGGACCAACACAGCAAACATCGGTGTCCCAGGATCCAACAAAGTCAACATCTGCTGACTGACTTTGTGAGGACAACACAATACTCATGTCTCTAGAATGTGGTTTGAGAGTGGTTGGCAAGGTAAGGTCTGAAGGTTGTGGGGAACTGCAGCCTTTACTTAGCCCCACGAAAGGGAAAAACTAAAAATCAGTGATGAAATTCATTTGAGCATGCCAAAATAGGTCACACTCATCAGCCCTATTTAAATTAGGAGAGAAGGACCAGAAGTGGAGGGTTTTTTTGGTGGCATTCCAATTTATATACAGTGTTTAAATTATTGCATGTTCTCATTAGCATATGTTCCCAATGAAATCAAATGTAGGAGATGGAATCCTGTTTGTGTGTGCCCATATTTGAAAATTTGGATTCATATGTAAGGGAAGCTGGAAACAGCCCAAGAAATATAATTAAGTAGCTCTTCCTGAAAAACAGTGGTAAGTGTTATGCAGTGAGAAGGGATCTCTTCCTGTTCTGACTGTGAATGCTAATACAGGTAAACATAAGGTCATGCACCTACGTTTAAAAAGGAAAAGAAAGGAAGAAACAGACCAAGTCTTGCTCTAAAATACAACTGTCCTCTAAATCATCCAGTGAACTTTTTTCTTTTTTAGACATTGAGGCTGAGGAAATTCCTTCCAGTGTGCTTTACAAAATGCTAACTGGGCCATTAATGATTAACAAATAAATAATACTGACTACAGACAGTTATCTTTCTTCTTATGAAGTCACTCCCTCTCTCACTGTAAATCTGCCACGTTACTTCTCAAGGTAGTTTTGATAAATGAGCTCATGTACAAATTTTAGGGGTTAGTTTGAGGTGAATGAATAAAAATGCTGTCATGAAATCTAAGACCTTTGGGTACACCTGTGACAACCTGGAACTTGAGATCCCTTACTGCTTGAAATCCTTAGGGTTTAAAGTCACAATTCACATGAGCCTCAAATAAAGCTATAAAAGCTGCTGCCTAGTAT
Source organism: Calidris pugnax (assembly GCF_001431845.1). NCBI lineage: Eukaryota > Metazoa > Chordata > Aves > Charadriiformes > Scolopacidae > Calidris > Calidris pugnax. The sequence goes on from NW_015094506.1 coordinate 46,582,730, forward strand.
GACTTTTTTCCAGCCATTGTGATGTACACTTTAAAAATGTTTGTTTTTCATCTATTATTTAATAATCTAGTACAATCTTTACTACTGTTCAGGGAGATGTTGTTAGACAAATAGGTTTTTGTTGTCTTTTTATCTTTCCGTTTTTTGCGAAAGCAAATGGAGTCTCTTCATGCCATTAACCAAAGTGACTTGTAAACAAAGAGGCAATTTAACAGCTTCCCCACAGCATTACATTCCTACTTAACCCTGTGAAGACTGTACAATGTGAAAACGCAAATGATCAAAGAGTTGTAGCTTTGCTAGGATTCTAGTAAATAATCTGGTATTTTTACAGATGTGTAATCGCACTTTTTTTGCAATTACATAATTCAAGAATATAATCCCAAAGGCATGGAGCCCTTATAACAGCCTTTCTATCCAGTCTGCACCTCTGATTGATTTCTCTGCTTTACATAACATTCATTTAGTGGAAGTGAATGATGAGCATTGTCAGAACTGCAGTGTAAACCAGAGCATTTCCAGGAAAGGAAGTAAACTGTAACATCAAAGGAATTTGTGGAGTGGAATGGCTGCTCTGTAGAGCAGCAGGGCTATTTGCATTCACTGTATTTGTTACAAAATATACATTTTGTATAATTTTCGATTAAATTGCCTGCTGCGGTATTTACCACTGTTGCAGTCTGGTGTGTTAGTGACCTACCCGTTATCCTATCCCTCACCCCCTAAACGTATCCCGTTTTTGCTACAAGAAGTAAAATAAAAGTGCCACATAATTCAGTCTGCTGCCTGTCAGAGCATTCAATATGTGCAGAAAAATTAAATTTGGGAGTGAAGTAAGAAGGAAACAAGGGTTTGAGCTAGCCCTGAGGTCATCCTAGTTCTTCTCTGCTTGCTTGGGCAAAGTTACAATAATTACTCTTTTTCTAGAATAAGCATATTTTTGCCCTTTTCAGCAAAGACACTTATGTTTTAATAGTTACTGCTCTTTTCAGCCTTGTATAAGCCAGAAGCTATAGTCATGCCAATGTCTATGAAAAATCACATGCATAAACTTTATTCTCATCATTTGTTTACAATTCATGTGATAGTCATAAAATTTTTCAAGAAACTTGAGTCTTAAAGCAGAAATAATACTAACAAATGTTATTTTTACCTACTAATAATCAGAATAATGGGTAACACTCCAAATTGTTCAAGGCAGTTCCTTAAAGCAAAAATAAATGCTACTGTAGTAGTGTTCTGCTGATGAAGATGTTTTTCATTTTCTCTCTTTTTTGTGTGCTTATATGAACTCATTCACTTGCTGTGTTCTTATTCTGGTAAATGTGTATTAATGACTGCACTTAGAGAACAAAGAACTTTCATATCCATTTGTTGGCTAATTAGCAACAGTAGCAACAGGTATGTATAGCCTACCAACAGGAAAAAGTTTCTACACATAATTAATTCTCCTTATTTTCCACTCATTTATTTTATTATTTCTAAATATAGCTTGGCTTCCCTCTACTGTTCACCAGCTAGTTTTTATCATGCCTATATTTCATTCTTTAAATTGGCAAAAAGCTCAACTTTCTCCACCTCTGGCCGCATAAGGAAGAACCTAGCGATTGCACTACTCTCCTGTGAGCACCAGAACAGCACAAAAGCCTTGCTTTCCACAGAAGAAACAACAGCTCTAATTGCTGCCATTGAAGTGCTAAGCAGTCCCGTTCCCTGTCTTAAAAACCAGCATGCTTCAATGTATGTCAGTAACGGAGAGATTGTCACCAGCTCTCAGGAGCCTTGACAGCCAGAACATTCCTGCTGCTTTAATGAGAAGGAGCTCAATGCTCCACTCCACCATGTAAACCATTTCCCCACCCAGTTAAAAACGATATAGCTATTAGAAAGAGAAAGAACAAGACTCACTCAATAAAGTAGACTTCCCCCTTTTCTGTATAAGCCATTTCCCAGTTATCAGGCAGTGGGCCCAAGTCGTCATTCTCTTCAGGTTTAGTCTGCTTTGTTACATCCATATCCTCCTTTGCTTCTTCAGGCTGAGTATATCCTGGTGCAGGACAAGGTTGGGTGGAAGGTACCTCACCCGAGACACCTGTACTCTTCTCTTCATGTTCACTTGATTCTACAAGAGAAGAGAAATTACAGGTTTTGGATATACAAGTTAATGGTGGAGAATTTACCAGGTGCAAGTCTCCTAGCAATAGTCTATGAACTGCAAGTCTTGAAATAAAGAGAAAATTCTGTTGGGTTTACTCAGGGGTCTCTCTGATGATGCATTTTATCTGGAACACAATAAAAGAAAATAAAGCAATAAAACCAAACTGAAACAAGAAACTAATAAAGAGCTAAGAAACAAGCCAAAGAGTTCTGGCTCATTCTGTCCCAGGAGTCCTGCTAGACCAACAGCTAGCACCGAGCAGAAGTCAGCGTCATATTCAGCAACACTACTGGTTTGTGTCTTAACTTTTCAAGCTGTACACCCCTATAGCAAGTACCTTGCTGTTTTACTACAGACAGATGGTCTTTTCATTTGAAAAAGTATAAACACTAATTGCTTTACCTATATCCATACATAAAAAAAAATCAATATGATATCCATCAACTTATAGCAATATAGTAACTGTATAGAAAATGGTTGTGATTTGACTACCAATATAATCTGTGGGAGGCTTAGTTTCCCACAGGCAATCCCAAATGTTTTCTATACCCAACGTTGTGTCTCACTGTGACAAGAACATACTCAGAAAGGAGTCTTCCTTTCCTATGTCTTTTTCAGTACTTGATCTTTCACTTTTTATTGATTTTACTTCCATAAAGTCAGAAATTAATAAATGTGGTGTCCAACAGTATCTCTACAGTTCCCACAGTCCAATCCACATACTTTTAGATAACCAAGTGTAGTAGAACTTTGCGATACCTGTGGAAACTTCTGCTGAACACAATTATAAGACAAAACCACAAAGATATCTCCAAAAATCAGCTAAGTAGGGACCAGGTGTGCAATACTAGGAGTTTAATGTGCCTTATCCAAATTGTTGAACACTTACCTCCATAGTTAAGAATTTACATGTTCATCTGCATGAATGAGTGTGACATAGCAGAGCTTCCATGCACACAACTACTGACAGTGGAGAAAACACAATTGCTTCTTGACTAATAGATGCCTGAGTACAAAAAGAGATTCCTTCATCCTTGGAGGTGAATAAATTTGGCTGACTGGTCTACTAGATATGTTTTTCTAAGCTGTATTTTATCTTATGGTCTATCAAGGAACTATTTCTTAAAAAAATGTGGCAGTAAACTGCTGCCTCAGTGAATAACAGAAGCTCTTATGCTTGGATCCTTTTTTCTGTAAATGAAACCTGGTCTCACTGAAAAAGTATTCAGACCCCTATTTTTGACCAAATGAACTGCAACTAAAATCCATTCACAATTTTAATATATTGACCCAATCTCCACTGACTATGATGGTGTCCTAGTCAGATGGCTGAAATTACCCTGCATTTTAAGTTAGGTAAACAAAATTCAGTCTTGATTAGGCTAGTTGCTCAGTTTCTAGATAGTTAAAATGAGGGGAAATGAATCTCAGACCTAGTTAGCATGGCTTTACTTTGGGTTACGTGAAGGCTAGTGACATTAACTCACCAACAGATAAACATCACAAAAAGAGTATCAGAGGAAAACTGACAACAAACTGTGAAGTTCTATACCAGTGTTTAACCAAAAATGGTACATAATCAGTGTAATAGAGACTAGATTGAAACTACTATAGCTTGTTCATAACAATATGTAAGGAATGAAGGAAGTGTATATGGTATATACATAAACTTGCCCTGCGTAATACTATATGGACTATATTGAAATCTGTGGATAACCATAAAAAAAAAAAGGAGGAAATAATTTTTTAAAAGAAGCCAATGGTGTGGTCTACAATGAAGTTCAGGAAGATGACAATTTTTAAAATGAACTAATGGTGCATCCAGAGCACAGAACTATGTAGATACTGGTGTGAAACATGTAGGAGGTGGAAGACAACTTGGGTGAAATGATCTAATTTGTGATGATTAGGACAGCAAGAAAGAAGAGCTACAAAAAATTAAACAACAAAAGCCAGGTTTTAATCAATATACAGAATTATTAAATTTGATGTTATGGCAAGCAATGCTAAGGGAAAAGGAGTTCAGGAGAACTGGTGAAGATTAAATAAACAGTACTAAGAGGGCAAGCACACATTGTTCTAATGAAAAAGAAACGTAGCAAGTATAATCAGAGATCATTTTGATTAAGCCATGACTTTTCAATGGTCTGCTACTTGATACAGAATTGTACAAAAGGTGAAAACTAGATTAAGTTGTTAACAATGAACACAGAAAAACAATATGGGCATGTAATAGCCAAGCAGAACAGTCAGTCTAGAAAATGGAGTTTTCAGGGACATTAGGAGTGACAAGAAAACTTTCTGCAAGTGCATTAACAATAAGAAGACCAAAAGCAGACTCATTCCACTATGTGGGAAGGAAGGAAAGCTAATAATATATGATGCATAAAAAAACACAAGGCAGCTAGCGCTCTTTTTGCCTCAGTCACTACTGCAAAAATATTATCTGTGATTAAATGACTAACATAATTAACATCAGAATGTGGAGTAAAGTGGACAGAGAACAGGTCAGGTTAAATTTAGGTGGAGGAGCCATTCTCAGTTGGCAGAGCCTGATGAAGTGAAACCTAGGCTACTGAGGGAACCAACGAAGCAGACTCATGGCTAGTAGTGGCTACACCTTTGAGAATTCAAGGAGAAAAGAAACTTAGAAGGGAAAGACACAGTCCTGGTTTCAGCAAAGTATCTATGATTTAGGTTTTCAGACATTTTCTTATTCTTAATTTCTGAGCACCTAAATTCCCTTTGAAATAATTCGCTCAATTAGGCCATTATGTCTTTTTATAATAGAGGAGGAGGAAAACACATGAAACTGTAACTACACATCTTTCTATATTTAATTCTGAGAAGGACGTTGGGACCAGCAATCAAACCACCTACATGTAAGCTCTTCAAAGGTGATAAATAATTGTCAAGATTTTTCAGGAAGAAATTGTGCCAAACTAATCTTATTTCTTTTCATGACAGAGTAACAGGTGCTGCTCCTTGGGAAAAAATTGTAGATACAGCTTTCATGATCTTATAAAAAGACTTTTGACACTGACACATACAGCCTTTTAGAATAGTGTGAAAAAAAATAGATCCGGTTTTGAACAGGGTGATGGTCTATAACTCTACAGCCATATGCAGCTCATGTTGCTAAATCTTAACTCATACTTGAACTACGTGGTATTACAATCATTTTATGCTGTTTGGAAATGTGAATCTGTCTGTGGGAAATAATGAATTAGCAAGAGTCAGAAGCACAAGTTTTGTTTAGTTGCATCCTGCAGTAGAGCAGTGGGATCCCAGGGGAGCAGAAGTCCCGTTCTCCTTATCTACCATTCCCAAATCCCCATCTCTCCCTTGCCTTGGCTTTCCAAAATGTGGCATCTGTCTGTGCAAAATGCCACAATCAGCTGTAAAAATACACAATGGGAAGTAAATGCTTAAGCAGACATTATCTTCAGTCAATAATGATACTATTGCAAAAGAAAAACAAGCCCCGTAACAGGCAGGATGACTAAGCATATGCAATATAAGTCCTTCCACCTTCAGCTACAGTAAGGTTTAATTAGGAGTACTACACCTAGTTTTGAGGATTTCGTGTCAAAGAAGATGGGAAATAGTCCAGAAGACAGTAAAAAAAAAAAAAAATTGGAAATATGGAAAGATTGAAAAACAGCTGATGTTAGTCTTGAGAAGAAAAGACTGATGGATGGGGGAAACACTTTCAAATATGTAAAAGTTTCCTGCAAAGCAAAGAGGATATACGGTCTCCACTTCCCATGAGAACAGGAGAATGTAACTGCAGATAAATTCTTTGGGTTTTTTGTTCTTAATCTCTGCAAAGCAAAAGTAAGTTCTCATCCGTCTCAAGCATCATTGACAGATCTGTGAGTTGTATTCCGAGGTTACCTTCAGTCTTCACCATGTTTCTACTATGATAAAGATGCTGTACAGATAAAACTGAAGACAAGACGTAAGGTCATATGGTACATATGACCACAGTAGAACAAATAAATTTAGAGCACAGGTGCATCACACACAGTGGCTAATGATCAAACAGTTGGTCTGGTAGAGCACAGATGTGGTGACATTGCTGTGTCTTGGGATTTTACCACGATCTCTGTAATATGTGTTCTTCCTCAAGATCTTATTTTCAAAAGGTCTGAAGAGGTCAGTTTCTTGATTTTCAATAACTATGTTAACAAAGCCCAGCCATCATGATGGCAGAAAAAATGTGAAAACTAAGCCTTGAGGATTAGAAGACATTCTAAGCTTGTCTAAGACAGAGATTGCTATCAAAATACAGTGGGGAAAAAAAGAACCTGATGCTTATTTAACAACTTAAAAATATAATTATTTTAAAGCCAATCTCATGAATTATTAATTGCTGGATGATTATCTTTTAATAGCTTGCTTTGATAATGGAGAAGGTATCACGATGACTAAACCCCAAGCAATTAAGGTAGAATTGTCTAGTGCGGTTTTATAGCATTAAGTTTTGCAAAATGGACATTTATCACATTTATCTGGAATACAGCCCTACGATGTCATCTTATCTTTTGTAATATATATCTATCATTCACATACTCCAGGTAAGGTAGATATTCACCATACTGGTTTTCTTTCTGCTAATATATATTCATATGTAATGTTTGATTTGATAAAAAACAGGAGTTCTGGTTAAAAATTAGCAGTGTATTAAGTGTACAAATAAAATTTGAAATACTACAGTAGAACACTGTGAACACAAATATTTATCTTCAGACAATATATGATATAAAAAAAGGTCCTAACATTGTACCATAATATGAATCCAGAATTATTTTTGTCACTAAAAAAGCAATCAATTGACTTTACTTCAAGTGAAATAGCCCTGCTGGAGCCGCTGTCTCGCTACAAAACAGATTACATGGTTCAGTTTTTAAAAGCTGTTTAGCACAGTATCTCAAGAGTGAGTGTCCTGGGAAGTGACAGAATAGGCACCAGTAAAGCACAAGCAAGCTACCAGCATATATAAAGAACTTTGTGGAATACAAAGAACTTTGAGAACAAGATAATGTGTATGTTAAAAATACCTACTTATCATTAAAAATACCTACTTATCATTAAATATTGTAAGTTCATCTCTGTCGTACTCCAATTCCAAATACTAGCAGTTGAAACATTCCTGGTTGATGTGGCATACTCTCTACACAGCTCTTAGACAATATGGTGATCTTTTTTTTATAATAACTGCTAGTTATATTGTGATAGTCTCAGAATTTGAGCCTTCACCAACTGTTTTGCTTGCACTTTATTTCTATTGTTTACAGTCTAATTCTTGATATTTGCCATCTAAAGACGTAAGAGGACCTTGTTGCTTTATTCCTTTATTTTAATGCTGCATATTATTCATGCAAGAGTTTAAAAACTTGTTCTTTTCTTCCAAAAGAACCAACTCATGTGACCTAAGCAATATCAGCAGAGAAGAAATGAAAGGAAATATTATTAAATAGTAATTTATGGAATGGTTTTAGCAGCTCTTAAAGAAAATATTGCAGCTCTTTATATCCTTATTGTATCTAAATGACTAATTTGTTACATTCTGCACAGGAAAGATTCCATCCATTTTAAATAACTGTTGGATACAAGAGTAGTCTAACTCATGTTTGCTGAGCTATGTGCATCTATTTTCCTGTGAAAATAATCACTCTGCAGCCCTGGAGCTGCTCCCTTTCCCACAGAGCTGTAGCCATATTTGGGGTTTGGTGGAGGCTTTGCATGGAGGCACTGCTCCCACTGACTACAACCACAAGGAGAGCTAGGAGTTGATGTGGGAGAAGGAAAATAGGAAACATGGATACCTGGCAAACATAAGGTATTCTGTAGGCCATAGGTTGTGACCTGGTGGTGATAAACTGAGTTTAAAGAACACACCTACAATAGAAATATCAATGGATACCAACTTTTGTATTTTTTAAAATCTCATGGTTCCTGGATGCTGTGTGTGTTATTTTCATGCCTCTGGCTGTCTTTGCTGTGTAATAATAAAAGAATAAGCTCAACCTGTTGCCTGGGACTACTGCACCTTGCGTGGTGATTGACGGCATTGGGACTCTAGCCTTTTGGTTCATTATCAACCTAAGGCATGGAATGATTATTTTGAAACTTTATGTCATATCTTATCCCTCAATTAATTTGAGCCTGCCAAAACTTTCATTCTCTGGGTGCAATTTATCATTGCTCAAGTAATGTCAGAATAATACACATACATAAGCATTCTTTCAGTGTTAGAGTGGTTCTGCTAAGGTTTGGATGATAAACACTTAATCAGTCAAAAGTGTGAAGGAAATATGACATGACCAACACAGCATCAAATCATGATGCTGGTTGCGAAGGAGACTGACTTAATTTTCTGCAGACACAAACAGCAACAGCAGTGACAACTGAATGTCTGATAGGAAGGCTGCAATTTGACCAAGACTCTTTTTATCTCTTTTGTCAAAGCATCAGTTTTACATAAATCATTCATTACAACGCAGTGTCCATCAGAAAAGACTTCTCAGGTGCAAGACGTCTCACTCAAACCAGTGAATGGCAGAGACCCAACCCAGACCAGCCAGAAGTCCAGTAAAGCGGGCAATTGCACTAGGTGTGAGAAACTCAATGCTAACTCTAGACTTGGCCACCTTAACAGCTAATCTGTAGATTGTGTCTCTCATATGCTGCTTGGCAAATAGTAGGATTCTTCACTTAAATTTAGCCACGTAGGCTTTTGTGTATCTGTAGGCTGAATCAAGCATTCTAGATTGTAGAGGTGATCCCCTAAAATGGTTATCTAAACCAGCTATCCTCTCTTTGGAACTGTCGCTATCTCCTTATTTTATATAAAGAGAGCAGGGAGGAGGAGCTCAAACAAAAAGTAAGGCACTTAGGCATGTAATTTACTGAAGCTGGATGACATAAATCCCATCTCCCAATTAATACTATTTTGTCCTGAGAGAACTTGATCCAGGATGAAGGACTGAGAGTGCTCCATTCTAAAATGGCCAAAAGCCCCATCCTGAGGAACTGAGAAGGATTCCTGTTGCATTCTGGGCTGAGGAGACTGGTGACAAAACTCAGAGAGAATAAACACATTGGGCAGCACAAATTAATAAGAAGCCAATTATCGATCACAGTTGAAGATCTCCAGTCTGTCCATATACAAGTGTCTGAGGGAAATCTGATGGCCTATTAAGCAAGGTATGTGGAAGTGAATTAATGAAAATTTATTCCTACCAACAAAGCGCAATAGATGCACAGTTTATCTCAACAGACACTAAAAAGTGGTCAGAAAAATTAGACCAAAAGCACAGAGATCTCTGCAGCTACAAATGTCACTTATTAGTCTGATAAAGATGGGTTTATTTTCTTCTGATTCATCTTATACCTGCTACAATTTCAACCGAGCAGTCCTAGATTCTACAGTAGTCCTTTGAGTTGCCAGACTCTGATACCTTAGGCAGTTAATAAGTCATTAAGTGGCTGAGCATCTATAAAAAAAAGGTATCAATGTTTTGGATGTCCCAAGAGTCCTATATTTAATAAAAGACTCCAGTTAGAAGTGAAGCATTTAAAATAGAATACACTTTCTAAAAGCACTGGCAATAACAAATATCCTACTTTTGTTGCTTCTTTATAAAAACTAGGTTGCTCCCTTCACCCAGAGTTTAAAAAATAATAATTTAACATATTCTGTTTTTCCTGATTGTTTAAAGACCCAAACTGCAAATGCACATACAGATTTTGGAGTTAGCTAAGACTCTGTCAGCCCACATAGAAAATGACTGCACTAACAGGGTCCGTGGGAGCTACACTGCCCAACAAAGGCAACACAGCATGTACGTACAGAGCTGCTTTGCTACAATCCCCAAAGTCCTCAATCAGTGTAACTGAACAACAAAACCCTGCTTATGAAACCATGATAGCCAACACAGGCACTGCTTGTTCTGCTGGCCACACCTACAGGAATGACTTTGTGGGGGCGAGGAGGGGGAGGCGGGGGGCTGCCTTATACCGATGCTCATCTATTCCATTTTGTAACCCAGCACATGCCAGTGCCTGTTTCTGGGGTGCTGCCTTGTCATCGTTCACATGGAGTGTGCCTGGGAGAAACAAATTCCGGGTGTACAATGCATGGAGAAAAGCAGGTAAACATTGCCTCTTGATCCAGTTTGAGCCGAAACATATTGCCCTGGAAATTGCTCCTCAGCAATGGTCCGTTTATGTGGCACATTTCGAATAACTGCAAAGAATGATCTTTCTAATGATTTCTACAATACACATCAGAGACCAAATCCTGCCTTTGCCTCTTTTGCTGTGGAAGTATCCTGGCAACAGAGCCAGTGCTGATGTTTTATGTAAGGATTTCTGGGCTTCATCCTTTTCTGCTTAGCTGTGTAGGAAAGGCACTAAGTGCCAGAGCATCGCCGACAGACGCAATGCTGTGCGGAAGGGACAAGCAAGGCCCCTACAACACGGGATGGCAACAGCCAGGGAGTAATACTGCGGCCCTTTGGTGAGCCAAGAGGGGGGCATGAGATCCACTCTCACCCCACTGCTCCCTGCTACCCCTCCCTTGTATGTAGGGATGGATTCTGCACAAGGATTTTCCCTTACATGTAACGTTAGGCAACAACCACAGACAAGAATGTAGCAAAAACACCCTTGATGGGAAAGACATTCAATTTGATATACTTTCTAATGCAATAGAAGAAAAAAAATTATATATAGAATCTGCATTATGAAAATCCTTTTTACCGTGCTTAGAAGATCAGGTAATAGAATTTTTGTTTCACATTAACCTATACATTTAGAGAGCTTGAAGTGTTCTATTTTATCTTCTCATCCATATGATTATCGCTACAGACTTCTACTTCAATAATTTGTTTCTGAATTTCTCAGTTCACCAAAATGGATTCACAGAGTTATTTCTCAGAGAGATACAGAAGTCTGAATTCTTTAATTTCGTACTTGAACAACAAAAGAAATCATTTCTTAAATGGTATTTCAGAATAGAAATGATTAAGTACTGTAAAATGATGACTTGCTGAAGCATTGAAGGGGAAGCTGATTACCTGCTTGGGAAAAGGCTGGAGTGCTCCACTCAAGATACCCGTCAGTATCTTGAGCCCCTTTTTTCTGAAGAACTATGATCTGAGGAGTAAAACAACAGCTGCCTTTTAGAACTAGACATCTGAAATCTTGTCAGTTTTATGCAGACTCTGGAACATTGCTGAAAAGGGTCCTTCCTGACATTGTTGCCAGCAAAGTGTCATCATCACTGCCACAAATCCGTCAATATGACGACAACTTTACTGTTCCACAATATTGCTAAGATTTCATAACAATTTACAAAAGTTCATTTCATAATGTAGTGAGCTCTGTTGTGAGTATCAGCATTTGACAACAAGGAGACCTGAAACTGAGACGAGATGCATTCGACTAAATTATAATTCCCTAGACTCCCTCTATAGTCAATGGAGAGAAACAGGCACTTGTGATTGATTTCCTAATCTAGAAATCTAAACCGGGTCTCATGGACTGTATTCAGAAAGCAGATATTTTTCTCTTTGGTGTATAAAGAGGGTTCAAAGGGACTAGTTCAGAGACAGGTATCTTTACGGTAGCTGAGATAAATCATCTCGAGTCCTCAAAATGGAGGTTAAGTAATGTGGTTCAGGCTTCAGAGAAATTCTGTTATTCAGGATTCCTGGTTTTCAGTCTCACAAGAACATCCTTACCTGAACACGCATATTCTCACTGCAGAAGAAAGTAATTGAGGACTCTGAATAACAGAAACGCATTGGAAAGTAAGAAGGAAGAACAGACCTGGTGTTACTGTCACGTCATTTCCATTGACCACAGGTCTTTCTTCCTCTTCTTCCTCCGGTGGCTCAATACCTGTCTTCTCCATGTTGCTCACAGACTTATTCCTTTTACGTTTGCCTTCAGCCCCGGGAGTGGCACCTGGGAGGATCTGATCTGTTACATTTAACAGCAATGGAGCTGGTTCTGCTGGAGGCTTTGGAGTGCCGTAATAGTTGTCTGGAAAGGAAAAGAAAGGAATAGCAGATAAATTTGCAGAAATACATATGCTGATTCTTCTTCTTTTCTCTCAGATTAATGGTATTGCGTGAGGTAGGATCCGGTTCATCAGCTAATATAAAGATTAGTTCAAAATGTTTTCTGTGAAGTTAAATATTCACCTTCCATGAAATGGTAATTAATTTTCTTGGTGGTAGTGCTAGTAATCAAATCATGCTCACAAGTATATTCCATATTAACACTTCCTGAAACTGTAACAGGGTAAGTTAACATTCCTCTTATCCAAATACCTGACAAATAGCATACCAGAACTGTTTTCTTATTTCAAATCATTAGTTAGGACAAATTAGCTTTGTAACCTTAATGCCACAATACAACAGTTTCTGAAGGATCAAAAAGACCATAGAAATATTGGCTATTCACTATGTTACATCACTTTCACACCCCACAAATTCTCTCACCTGCTTAGAAAGTAAATAATTGTTCAATGATTCAGAGATTTGCAGTTTTCAGTAATGCTTGCAATGTCTCATTTTCCATTTGTCAAATTTTTGTTATTCACGAGCTCCAGATTTGTAATAGTTAATGCTAATATACTTTCAAAGAAAGTTGAAAACTTATGCTTTAGGGTTTAAAATTATATCAAAGTACTAAGGAATTCTGAGAAGACTTAAGGTGCCTGACAGATTACCCTCTATTTGTCTCTCATGAAATTTCTGGCAACTTCCTCTGAATCCTTCTTTCTGTCAGAAGCATTATTATATTAGATGGACCACGGTCTGATCTTATCTATCACAATCTGTATGTTTGCATTTCTAGCACATCTGGTCTCAAAACTGGATTCTTACTGATACCTCAAATTTGTCCTTCAAAGTATGGTTAAAAATAAAATATTACAATAATTAAATAAAATACTATTGAAAAAAATAGCAAGTCCTGTCTAGAAGCTAGCATACAGAGTAGTATAAGACATAAAGATAAAAACATGCTATTTATGCAGAGTTATCTTTTTTCATCTGCAAGTTGCATTGAAGAGCAGTGAATGTGATGCCTTACAAGTAGATTGTCAGCAGTTAGCATGGGAAACTAAAAATAGTGTCCAACAAAAAAAGCACCTATGTAAGAATATTAAGCTCCTGCAGATATTTGTAGACTGTATGACCATATTTAATTCTTATCCCACCGTTTAGGGCTTCTGTGTGATCAAATAATACTGCCAACTAGAAAAAACTATTTTAACCATGTATGAGTGTGACACAGGTAAAGAAATACGTTATATCTGCACAGTAAACCATCATAGGATGCATTTTGCAGGCAGAGTAAAAATAATTACTGGTACTAGTATTCCTGTGTGTTTCCAGTGAGTTACAGTGTTCAGCCACACGACACCCTCAATACAGGTAAGTAATTGAGCTGTCTTGCAAGTACTGAATAGTCTATGAATTTTTTTGCAGTGGTTTAGCAAAACAATATTCATAACAGATGTTTCTGTAATTGTAATACACTAGAAAAATCTGCTGTGTTAAATGGCCCTCATACTTACTCTGGGCTTAGGGGTGACAGAATGAAAAATGGACTCACTGAACCTTTTCTTTTGATTTTATGAGATGGTAGCAGGTTTAACAGAGAGTCCTGATGCCAACAGGGCAATCAGTTGTGCCTTACTATGGCTGCTTGTGACCTGCCCTCCCACAGCCTGCAGGAGTTCTCTTTCCCTCCCTGGGATAAAGCAGGGGAGCAGGATTTGGGGTCTAAGCGGGGAAAGGAAATCTACATTGATCCACTTTCAAAACTGTACCTCCAAAAAATGTCAAAATCAGATCTGGTCACAATCAAACTTCTAAGCTCTGGGAGAGCAGGGTATTTTAAGAGTACCTGAAAACCCACAGTCTTGAAGGCAGTGCTCAGTTGGAAGTCTACTTTTGTCTCTCCTTAAGAGCATGTTATCTTTACTGGTGAGATTGCGTGTCTGAAATATTATATATTGTGATAAAAGGAAACTCCTCCTTGACCTAAGACATTTTACCAGTCTGAAAGTTAATCAGCACCACAGATGCCATAAGCTTCACAAAATTTGTGAAGTATGCACTGATTTAATAAATATCAGCACACAAACTCTAGGCTTATAGGACCAGTGTGATACAAACTGTGAAACTAAAAATGCAATACCTTGGATTTTTTTCCTTTGTTCTTAGTTTTGCCATTGTCGTACAAAATTGAGTGCAGTTCTAATTAGCAGTAATGCTAATAACCTGAATAGGTAATAACATGTTTTAAATCAAGGATATGCCTGTTCTATTTTTTGATATTAAACACTTTTTCACTTCGACTGACTGTATGCATTAGTGGGAGACAGAGACCAAAGTCATAATAAAAAAAATTATGTGAATATGACATACATAAAAACATAAGAAATGAAAAAAAGCCCATTTAAAATTAAGAACCAAAGAAGATTTTACTCAGTTTCAAACTGAAAATGCAGTATAATTTCCAACTTCTGTCCTCTAACGTAACATGTTATGGGCTTTATAATCCAGTAACTACTGATTTAAAAGTGAGCTTTGCATTATTAGTTGTTATCTATATACCTACCTACCTATCTATCTATCTATCTATCTCTCTATCCATCCATCCATCCATCCATCCATCCATCCATCCATCCATCCATCTTTAATTCAAATATATGCATAAGCTGTGCAAATAAAAATAAGAAACTGTTCTACAGTTATGGAAACAATCAGTGCATCATAAATATTATGAAAAGAATCTATACAGTTCCAAAGAAAAAAACATACAGGATGAGAGACCCAGCCATTTCAATGAAGAAGCAATGCTACATTATAGACAAAAAAAGAATCAATGTAAACTGTATTTTCTAACAAAAAGAGTTTCTCAGTGCCTTGAAATTTCTTGCCTGAGCCTTAGAAATTAGCATTAGAGCTAATGGAAAACTCTCTCATAAAGCCTCAGTTGTCATATCTAGACATAATGCAGAAACTAAATGTTTAAACACTGTAACTTTTGTTGTGGTGTTGTTTGGGAAATCTCTGAAAAACCACCTCTTTTTCATCTTGCCTGCGCAAAGGACAGGGCTGGTTCAAGATGCTGCTCTTGAAACACCAGTCATAAGGTACTGAAATTCAGCTTCCTGTGGGTACAAAAAGCACACCAAATAAATAATTTCAATTGTGTTTAATTTTTTAAAAAAATGAATTAATAAAAAAAAAAAAGAAACCTTACCAAGAGGAAACATAATCCCATGCTCATTGGCAGTCAAAACCCCCAGCAGCCAGGAGCTTTAAAAAATGAATGGAGCGCAAAACAGAAAACACCTTTATAGCACTATACAAAACCACTCCCTTTTGTATACTGCCTGCTGTTCTGGTAGTTGCCTCTCAAAAATTACATGGGGGAACTAAAGAAGGGCAATTAAAGCTTGGAACTGCTTAAATTGATTTGGAGTTTTCAGCTTGGAAAGGGGACAACTGAAGGGGGATATGGCAGATATGTATAAAATCAGGAGAACCCTGGGAAAGTGCCTAGAAAATAAATGAATGGATGCTTGGCTTCTCACTACATGAGAACAAGAGGATGCCCAATGAAATTAGCAGGTTTAAAACAAGAAAAGAAGTGCTGTTTTTTCACACAGCATAAGAGAATAGCGGCATTCACTGTCAGATGCTGCCAGTATTATAAATACAGTCAAAAAGCAATTGCACAAAGTCATAAAAGAAAAAAAAAAAAAAACAAAAGCTTATTAAATGTAAAGGTACAAATTCTGAATCAAGAGTTCCATACAATACAGATTGGTGGACTGCAGAATGCATCTCTGCATGCCTTCCCATGTTAAGATAAAATACTTTTTGCCTTAACATCTACCAAGGGGCAGTAGGAGAGACGGAATATGGGGCGACTGTGTGCAGACACTCTCTGACTCACACGCCTCCTTGCTGTACTTGAAATATGTGTGCATACTCCTCTGCCACACCAGCACAAAGTCAAGAGGTCAGTTTAAGCCAGCAGAGCTTAAGCTAAGCTCTTTGCGCTGGACCTGACTAAAAGCCTTCACGCAGACAGGCAGTGCAGAACAAGTATTTAATTGCAAAAAACCCACCACTGCTTAATCCATCTTGCTGCTGTGCCTGATTGCCCCAGCGCTCCCAGCCTGTTCCCGAGCACAGCTGAACACTGAAGATGGCCTAACCCAACCCGCTTGCTGCCAAAACGGCTTGGAAACCATTGAACAGTTACAATTACCAATTCCTTGCCACCCCCTAAGCTGTATGAAAAGGTCTACCCGATTCTGGAATGAGGGAGCCAGAGAAAATTACTGGGGAGGTTAGCCCTGATGAGAGGGACCAAATCAGGAAGTCAGAAAGTCAGACAAAGCAGACAAAAAAAAGAAAATGAGGAGGACAAAACAGCTATTTTTCTTCTTAACCTAAGCTCACCTGTGTCAGGAATAGTAAGACTTTTATTTTATTGATGTAGTGTTTGATGATGAAGCAATAGATCCTAACTTGCTTCCTGAGGAAAGGTATGCCCTTAGTGAAGAAAAAAAGGCAAAGCATTTGCGTGGTAGTAAAGAAGCAGAAGAATCATCAGGCTGAAAAGATAACAGGACTCAGATCTACTGATCTAGATGTGCTGACACCCAGTGATCTCAATTACTGGACGTAGTTATAAATGTGTCTCCCGCGATGTGCTCCACTTTGCAGTACATCGCAGGGACCGAGCTACAGGCACTTTCCTCTGCCTGGCCTTGCCGAGCACCACCTCCACACTTCTATGAGGAAAGAGCCCAAAACACAGCATAGAGTGGACATCTCCACTTTCCATCCTTCTACATGGGGCAGGGAGAAGAAGGGCTTTTTGCCAGGTCTACATCCCTGGCTGTGAAGAAGGACATACTCCCTTAGCTCCAGGTTGTGGAGGCAGGGGTTCTTGCTGGGAGAGTCCTTGGCTCCAGAAGCTCCATTGATCTCATTTAAGAAATGAAAAAAAATCTAAAAGTGTAAGTATTGTGAAAAGTTTAAAGTGGTGCTCAGGAATTAGGAAATTATAGTAAGAATGAACAATCAGACAGAAAACGAGAGGTGTGCCAGAGCCAAAAGCTTTTCATACGAATATTTCCAGCTATGGTGTGACTCAGATTTTGAGCTCAGAATGAGATACACATTCCTTTTCACACTTATTTTTAGAGTGCGATGAAACAATACCCAGCTACAAATACACCCCTGCTTCTGCTTATTCAGCACCCTCATTTAGATTGATCTGTCTGTAATGTTTATACAACTGAATTGCTGAAGTATCAGTCAAAATTGTGTGAGTCAGCCACAACTCTAGGAAATGAAAGACAAACCTTATTTTTCAGTTATTAGAACAATAACTGCAAATGTTATGATGAATGTTAAAACTCTACATATTGCTTTTGTGGTCACTTACTAGTGATAATAAGGGGAAGGTACTGTGGAGTCTAATTATTGTCTAGATATAAGTTACACTTGATCACAAACAAGTACATATGGAAAATAATAAAATACAATGACATACTGAATTTGAACTAGGCAGAATTCAGCTTATTTTTTAATTAAAATAATAAATGTGAATATTTTATTATTTGATTCAAAGATGATAGCTGCATTTGTTTATGACTAGAGGCCTATTGCATACATCAAAAAGCATCTGTTTATAATCTATAACGAAGGTGTCAGAACATCATTCTAAATGATAGTAAAAAACTAACAAAACCCTAGTCTCTGGAAGCAATTAAAAAGTGCAATGCTAGTAATGAAAGGAGATCTAAAACCAATTTCTCCACCTGTAATGGCCCACAGACTGCAAGCCCTGGGATGTCAGGCTCAAGCCTGCTGCAGTCTGGAGTCCACGTGTTGACCGTTCTTTGGATGCAAATTTAAGTTTAGGTTTCTGGAAACCTCCAGAAGACAGCATGAAAAAAAGCTTGTGTTTTTGGTATTGCTTCGGGCAGGTGCAACATGCTGGCAATACAACCAGCAGGATAAGATCATATGTGGTTGGTAGTCTTTCAAACTTTTCATTAAATTTTCATGGCCAACACAGCCCAGGTGAGTGGCTTGCAGACAACTTCTCTGAAGGATTTGGTCTCATGTACAATGGATGTTGAAGACAGGAAAGATTCCTAAATGCAGGCTCTATGGACCTCCTAAATTCTATGTAGACCTCTAGAATCTAACCATGTGGTGTCACCATACTTCCATTTCACTTTGCTGTTAGATTCACATGTCAATTTGCTGTGGAAGTAAGTCCAATCAATTATGTCTTCTTATGAAGTTGTTTTATTCTAACATTTCTGGTCATCTGTACATGTCATGTATAGCACTCTTTTGTATGCCATGAAACATGCTCTGCAGCACAAACTAATGCACAGGTACATTATATTTTAAAACTGCAAAATCTCTCTCAGAATTCTTACAACCACCTTATAAAATTCCCAAAGAGGAAAACAGTACATAGACGTTGTTAAAATATAATTAGTGATGTATTTTAACAAAATTTGAGACAATTACCACCTCCTGAAGGAAGCCTTGCAAACTTCTTTTCACCCACTCACCCTGAGTAATTTATTTTGACGAGTGACTATACTATAATTAGGGCTTTTTTAATCATTGCTGTAAGGTTGAGTGAGTAGATTTTGTTCTTGGGTTCATACATTTTCATGATGGTTTTGCAATGCTGCTTGATGGATCAAAGTTGCACTCTTAGTGTGGTGCTTAAATATGGGAAATTAAAAAATTAAGCCTTCTAGAGCTTTTAGATTTAGATTTACATTGTTATTATTTTTACTCATGATCTTGCGTCATTAAGATGGCAAAGAGGCCAGGACAGGTTGTAGTTCAGGTCTGTTAGGATTTAGGGGAAAACAGTTATTAAATACAGATTTGCGACAATGTTTTTCAACAATAGCTCTTAACTTCTACTGCATTCTCTGAAATATTTACAAGCAAAGTTATATTTTTACTAAGAAAAGCCACTACTTTTAGTTTCTGTACTTTCAGCCAGAGACTTGAAGACTTTGCCCTTCTTTTTCTAACTAAGCCTTTGAATCCAGATTGCTTAGTTCTCTGAGCCTTGCTGTTACATTAGCGTCTGAATTAAAAATACAGATTAAAATTTATTTACTTTGGGAGTGCTGTCAGAATGAGTTATACACGATATACAGAACTAATTCCATACTTGTTGGATATAGGGATCCCCAGGGCTACTTGTTATAAAGTCTGTTTTTCACCCTTGCTATTTTCTAACTGCATTGGGCTTTAGCTATGTCTAAAGCTATTCAAAAGGAATATTTTCACTAGATCTCAGGATTCTGCTGGAACAGAGGGGTCAGAGTTATTGCCCGTGCATTCCTAACACTTGAGCATTTTCCGGCGGGGGCTATCCAGCTGTTTCCCAGAAGTAGGAAGATTTTTGATGCCTTGTATTGCTGCAACTCTTCCCCAGGCAGAATTTTCATTTGGGTTGGTCTCTCAGCTTCTGCTAACAGACATTCGGCAGATATGCTAACTTCTGTGTCAACTAATGACATTTTAATAACTGGCTTCAGGATTGTCTATTCATCTACAGTAAAATTAAATCACTAATTATAGCTGTGGATTTTTGCCCAAGAGTGTTCTGGCCCCCAATGAATGCAATTGCAGAGGAAGTTTCTAAATCCACAAGCACAGGAATGGAGACAGACAGGCTGTCAAACCTTCCAACATGACAGACCTGCTCTTCTCTTACTGTTGGACCCCAACTGCCCCCAGTGAGAACTTCTCTTTTACAGACAGACTGGGAAAGCAAGGATTACTGTAAAAGTGAGGGTATATGAGTTTGTTTCAATTTCTTAACTCATATTTTGCAAGATAAATTTTAGGAACAAATCAATTTTTGTAACCTTAAGGCACTGGTAGGGTATATTGGATCTGCATAGGGGATGACCTAAACCAATTCTGATTTTCAGAGATTTTGAAGACACCCAAATTAAGGCATACAAAGTTAATTCTCATTAAAAAAAAAACAAGTTTCCTCAGACAGGTTACTTCATGCTTTAGTGTATTGCAGAGAGCACAGACTCCAAAGTTTTCTTCATCTGTGTTTCCATAGTCCCATTTTACATAGCTGCTTTTTCTTTTAACTATTCTCACTATTCTCTTTTTTTTTTTTTTTAAGTACTAGAGTGGTTTTATTCTATAAATATTCTGTATTCCTTAGATTTTGTTAATTAATCTTTTAGCTATTTGCAGTAGTCCATCTACAAATTTAGACATATATGCGAGGCTAACCCATAAAAATTCTGTGTAAAAGTACAAGAAGCAAGTCAAAAAAACAATTTCATCTTTACAGAATCAGATCCTGCCTGAACTGTTTTCATCATCCCTTTTATTCTTACCAAGACCAAACCCTGTGAACAGATACAACCCTCTTGAGCACTAAATCTCTCACAGTTGGGAAATAACAGTTCTCCCACCAGACCTGGGAATCCCATGGGTAGAAGGTGTAAATACATTTCAGATAAAGTAACTATAAACCATCCTGTGTTAAGACCAGGAGGAAGTAGCTACGGAGAGGGAACAGGCTTGCTTTAAGATTCCTCAAAGATTAAGGTCCTGACCTTATTTCTCCCAAATATTCTTCAAGTTTCTATTTCTCTCTGAGAAGCAGAACAAATCAATTTTAGATAATGACCTAGAAGAGAGATGACTGCTTATCAGATGCAGCAGTGTGCGGCACGCACTGCATATCATCACAGGTCTTCCAGCCACCAGTGAATATGAAGTGACCTTTAACTTCCATGTTTTGATCTTATACTGAGTACAGCATACCAGAAGTGAAAAATCTCGATAGAGATCTTTAAAAGCCTACTCTTACTGATTTAAGGAAAGTCATGGACAAAGGGACAGTAATTAATACAAAAGGGCATTTGAACTTCACAAGAAAGAATCACAGAGGTATGAATGTGGTATACTAGAATAAGACTGTGCAACAATACAGCTTGATAAGTACATTAATGACTATGTAATAGTATTTTGCACACTTTAAAGCAATTCTGTCATCTGACATCCTCTTCTAAAAAGCAATAGTACAATCTGAAACCTCTACTTTCCCATAAAAGAGACATGGTTCGATTCCTAAACAATATATTCTTTGCTGCAGCTAAACAGAGATACCAAGATACTTCTTTCCACAGCAAACATATCTTTTGTGTTGTGAGCTGGCTGTTGTCTAGATTCTGTCCTTGAGTAGTCACTTGTCATTTTGTCTGATCCCTAAATGGTGAGAGAGAAGAGGTTTTTAACTTGCTTCACTTTTGCTGCTTAGAAAGGTGTCTAGTTTAAGGTAACCAGCTGTCTCAACCCACCTACCTTGGGTAGTGTTCTTAGATGGGATGAACTGACCTCTGGAAGTGTACATGGTTTTGGCTGCTGACCTTACAAGAAGGTCCAGACACCTTTTGGATGGCAAATGATAGACCTTTAATAGCCAAGGTCCCAACACACTGAATGATGCTATTGCTTTTTGCCATTATTAAAGATTCAGGCTTAACAAAGTGTGAGATTGCCCTGTTCCATATAACTCTGATTTTGTATAATTTATACATTATTGTTGAGGTTCTTGTAGAAGTCCTTTGCCATATTAGAGAACAGTTTGCAGCAGAGTCCCTCCCTTTTGACAGTAGTGCCTAGATGGTTTGATACCCTTGCAAATGATCTGGAAAGGAAATATGAGAAAATACTAAGAGCATTTCTAGACAAAATTTTATCCCATTTAGCCACAGAAGTGGATATTTCTGAAGCTTCAGAAAGACTAAGAAAAAGAAAAAAATATAAATGTATGGGAAGGCATCATGTTCACTGAAATTTATTATTGACAAATGCAAACCAGGGCTCGGTACTGAGACCTGTTCTCTTTTAACATCTTTATCAATGATCTAGATGAGGGGATCGAGTGCACCCTCAGTAAGTTCACAGACGACACCAAGCTGGGTGGCAGTGTCGACCTGCTGGAGGGTAGAGAGGCTTTGCAGAAGCATCTGGACAGGCTGGATCAATGGGCTGAGACCAACAGGATGAGGTTCAATAAGGCCAAGTGCCAGGTCCTACACTTGGGTCACAACAACCCCCTGCAGCGCTACAGGCCTGGGGCAGAGTGGCTGGAGAGCTGCCTGGTAGAAAAGGACCTGGGGGTGTTGGTCGACAGCAGGCTGAACATGAGCCAGCAGTGTGCCCAGGTGGCCAAGAAGGCCAACAGCATCTTGGCCTGTACCAGGAACAGCGTGTTGAGTAGGACCTGAGAGGTGATCATTCCCCTGTACTCGGCACTGGTGAGGCCTCACCTTGAGTACTGTGTCCAGTTTTGGGCCCCCTACCACAAAAAAGACATTGAGGTGCTGGAGCGGGTCCAGAGAAGGGCAACAAAACTGGTGAGGGGTCTGGAGAGTAAGTCTTATGAGGAGAGGCTGAGGGAGCTGGGGTTGTTCAGTCTGGAGAAGAGGAGGCTGAGGGAAGACCTTATCATGCTCTATAACTACCTGAAAAGAGGTTGTAGAGAGGCAGGGCTCAGTCTCTTCTCCCAAGTCACAGGAGAAAGGACAAGAGAAAATAGCCTCAAGTTGCGCCAGGGGAGGTTCAGATTGGATATTAGGAAACATTTCTTCACCAAAAGGTTTATCGAGCATTGGAATAGGCTGCCCAGGGAAATGGTTGAGGCACCATCCCTGGAGTTGTTCAAAAGACGGGTTGACATGGTCCTCAGGAATATGGTTTAGTGACTTTTATTTCTTATTTCTTATTTATTTTTTTGTCAGAGTTAGGTTGATGGTTGGACTAGATGATCTTTAAGGTCCCTTCCAACCTAGACGATTCTATGATTCTAAATCAGGGAACAATCAGGTTCTAAAATGACTATCCTTTCTAAAGAGATACTGGCATTACTGCAGACAGCTCACTTCATAGTGGTAGCTTCCTTTTGCCAAATAATAAGGAAAGCTGGAACTGTAAACTGGAAGGCAGTTCATGGGAAGAATAGAAGATGTGTAATGCAATGCTCAATAATGCCATTAAGAACTTTATTGCATAGTGTTGACCCAGACTTTTTTCCGCTGGATATTTAAGGAAATAATTTCCAGAAATAAAAGATGTTCTGAAAAAAGCAAAGAAAATTATAAACTTCCTATAATATAAATCAAATGTATTTCAGTTGTACAAATCAAATGTAATAAGGTGGTAAAAGGGAAGAAATAACTACAAAGTTTACATAAAATTTAAGATGAGAAATTGAAGGTCAGTGAGAAGAAGCACCTACATTCAAAAATGAATTAAACTGTAGAATGTCTGAAGCTTTTCAGATGAAGTTTTGAGTCAAAAATGGGAATTAGTTTCCATAACATACAGTTACTATATCAGAAATATTTGAGATATTGCCTGCATGTTAAATCAGTCCATAGTTGCCACAGACCTATCTGAAAATGCTATGTGTAGGGAAACAGGGAACAGGAGACTTTACTCAAAAATGTATATTGTAGTGGTCTTATACTCCTGAGATCTGTCTTTTGCCTGAGACAAGATGCTGGATTAATGGCCCCACCCCTGGTATGATGAGTACTGTGTTTCCATTTTTTTCATAGGAATTTAGGCTTATTTTAAAAGCTGCATTTATAGACAACATATAAAATTTCACAGTGGCATTTTCTCTGGGTTATAGTTAGAAACCTGTCGTCTCCAACTTCCCTCACAACTTCAAGAAGGCATTCTAGAATGTTAATTTCGTCTGACGTTTTCTTCAAACTTTTTTTTTAAAGAAAAAAAAGAGATCCCTGTAGTGAATCAGCTTTTGCATTCATTTATTCAAGCTGCTAGCAGAGAAAGTTATCTTGCCAATTGGAAAGGTACATAGGGAATCCTTGACTTAGGTGTCTAAAAAGGCATCTACAGATTGTCCTGGATAGTCATCTTGCACAACGTGAATAAATCAGATATTCCCTATTAGTTCGTTCCTTATGGAATTGTCAGAATTAATACAAATACTTCTCAGAGACTCCCAGTAATTCCAGGTGAAGAAAATAAACAAAGAAAATAAAAAAGACAACCACAAACCACACACAACCCCCCCCCCCCAAAAAAAAACCCTGAGAAAAAAACTATATAAATTCTGTTTTCATTGACAGAAGATTATTATTTTGTTTCATTAATGTAAATCATCAGGTTTTTTTAAGGTAGTTTGGTATTATAAATCCTAAATACTAAGCAATAACTAAACATTTAATGGAGACTCTGTGTTCCCATTTTGCCTTAAAGCCAGTATGATATCTCCTAATGTGGTATGTTTTCACTCAATTTGCTGTCTACCACCTTGGTCCAGATATGACAGAGATACAGAGCTTTATGTTTCTCATGGGAGGTTTAATCCATAACTTTACTACTAATGAGTTCTTGTGCTATAACAAGGAATTTGAGCTCCTCCAGAGCTCAGTCACTATATAAAGATGCATGATGAAGCAATCCCCAGTCCTAAAAACCTGCCCTAAAACAACACAGCCTCCTTGTGTTGTAACACAACTTTCAGCCAGGAGGAAGAAAAAAGGTTTTTTTTAAACAAAAGCAATTGTTTTTGAGTCATTCAGAAAAATTCAGATTAGAAGCAAACTAATAGATATTGGGGAACGATGTAATAGATATTTCCTGGGGTGAGTTTATCAAATGTTAATAGAAGAACAGAGTAGGGAAGGAGATAGTCTGGGAATCTGTAACAAATGAACTCGGCCACACTTGGTGAGTCTTCTCACTTCTAAATTATATAATCAGGCCACTTCTGGTTTGCCCTTCTTCAGGCCCAATAGTGTCATTCTTCCAAAAGAAGGAATGGAGCGTTACCTTCATCCCATAGCTAGCGCACTCTCTGGAAATGCAAGGTGAGACAATAAACCCTGACCTTCCACTGCTTCTTTTCTTCAGTCATGAGGCTACCCAGAAAGAGGCCACGAGTCTATCAAGAAAGTGTCATCAGCACCATGAAATCCTGTGCATTTTGCCATGCGTCCAACTCATATTACGCATTCTCTGAGCATGGATAGGACTGCTGTGGAAGTGTGTGGGACATCGGTCCTTCCCACTCATTTATTGTCTATGACAGAATTTAGGCACAAATAGACACTTTGGTCCCAAGGCCATGGAGGTTTCTGCACGCATAGAACTGCGGAAATGCAGCAGCTGTCAGTGTTGACTAAATTAAGTGTTATTGGAGCTGATGGTCAAGATTTTGCCCTTAATTTACTCTAGAAAGACACAACACAAATGGAGTTTACACCAGTGAGAGCTGTAGATCCAGCTGATCAACAGCAGAAAGTGGTTGTTAGAAGATGAGAAGAGCTTTCACTTTTTTTCTTTAAGATAACATCTAATAATTGCCTGAAGGCAGTTAGACAACTCAAAAAAAGAGAGGTATAATAAATGAATTATTATTCACCAGGTTGACTGTTTAAATCATTTCAAATGAAAAAAAAAAATAGTTATAGCTGAAAAATCCTGGCTTTTTTGTTCTCTGTCAAGGACAGCCAAATGTTTTTGATGTGTAGTCTGCACAGTCATTACAGATTGAAGCCAACATGCACAACTGTCCAAGTGTTTCTTATCTCTCTCTTTCTCATTGACACACTGTGTTGCCCCAGGCTACTTTTTGTTGGCTGTCCTTGTTTTGCCTGCCTGCTTCATTTCTGATCCTAAAATCCTGTTCTGGGGTAAAAGACTTTTCTACTTTGTCATGGATACCTCTTGACTCTGCCCTGTGAGCCAGTGGAAGCAACAAAGGGAATTAAATGCACAAACATCTGTCTCTGTGTGACTTTATTTTTTGAACACTGCACCTGACAAAAATTCTCTGGTAACGCCAAGTGCTGGCCATGTCCAAAGGAAAAGCTAGAGAGCTGGTCTCCAGCCAACACTGCTCTATGGAAAAAAAAACAACACTAAAACCCACCAGTTTGGTATATGTAAATTCTTTAGGTAAAATTTGCCTCTGTGAATGAAGGGCTCTTTCAGTCCGTAATAACACTGTGCTTTAAAGACCAGTGCAATTATACATGTTCCTCCTGTGAAATAAAGAAGTCATAATCTCAGATTCTAAGTGTATCAAATCATCCAATGTTTTAATTATAGCAAAACCTTTGCAGAAGACTTGTATTTTCCAGGACCTTTATTCCATCGTGAAACTACCCTCTCACAGCCACAGATATCAAAGATCTAATTCTCTGTTTGCATAAGCATAAATCAAATACTTCCAGTGAAGTTAATGGATTCACTGTGTTATGAAGGAAATTCAAAGTTCAAGCATTTAAAAAGTGCAATGCTGTGAAACAAAGGGGTTTTTTTGGTGATCCTTGAGTGATTACTTATGACAGGATTCACCATATTTACTTTTGTAAATGGCAAATAATTTCTCTTTAATTTTCATTCTGGAAAGAAAATGGTTGGGAAGAGTCACAAAGTAATAACAACCTTGAACACTTATGCAACACTTCACATTTCAAACTGTTTCAGAAATATAAACCAATTAAGTTGTCGTTATGATTCATGCTAAGGGAGACAAGAAATATATAAACAAAGTCAAACAGAAATGCAGGGCTCCAAATTACAGTTCAGTGAATTACAAACCACAGAAACAACTTAGGGATGTAGAGCACAGGGGACTGGAATAATCCTGAGAAGTGGAAGATAAAACCGTGGAGCAGACTGAGTAATAGCTAATACATTATTACCTAGTTACCGGTGAATGGTCACTTTCCACATGCAACACCGAACGTTTAAGTACACCACTTGGCTAAATAAGCGTTATCAGTTGTGCCGTTCATCACTGCAAATATCTGTTGTTCATTAGCTCATTAATGACTTTCTTGAGATATCTGATTTACGATGCAATCGCCCCTAGTAGATCTGTCTGAATTGATAACCAAAGGGCAATTAAAATCACTACCCACACCAGACCATTAGACGATTTAAGGAGGAATATCTATGCTACTGGTTCCTTTTAAAAGTACATTGTTAACATTAGGAGCATAAATGTTAATTAGAGTAATGACTTCATTCAGCAATTTCTTTTCTACAAGGCCATTTGGATCAGAATCCAGCTCCTCTGTTTGAAAGGGCAAGTTCTTTTTAATTAGGACAGCTACTCCATTGGCACTAGTAATAAATGAGAGAAGAGATAAAGGTCTCACCCACCAGGATTTTTCCTTTTTTTTTTTTTTTTCATCTGTGTAGCATTCAGTATTTCAGAAAAAAAACCCAAACAGTTTTTTTTTCAGAAAAAAAAATTAAAGTCCTCGTTCTTTTAATGTTAATGACCATCTTTTACAAACATTTATTTGCAGCCCAGATATTCTCATATGGTCATTTTTGAGATAAATTCTCCTTCTTGCATGCTTGAGTGGGCAGAGCAGTAGCTTTAGGTCATTGCTATTCCACTGGATCATCCCCCTAAAGCAGGGGTCTGTGCCAGAGTGAGACTAGTTAAGAAAAAGCTTCAAAGACTATTTAATTTCAAGCCTTCTCTGCTTTTGTGCATCTCTCACCCTTCAATCACGCTCTGACCCTGTCAACACACAAGCATGCAACTGGGAGAGGACGGGCTGCTCTTAGCAACGGTAGAGCCCAGTGCCTTGCCTGGTGCTGACCTGAGCTTCAAAGCAAAGGGGTTCTGATTTGAACCTGGAGAAACCAGAACAGGAACAGAGAGAAGTGGTGAAAAAAGTGTGGGGTGGGGAGAAAGAGCAGGGAACACACGACTGCACTGGAAAGGCAGGAAACCTTCTTCCTCATCATTCGGCGTAGACTGGAAATGCCTTACAAACTTTCAAAAGGCCACTGCCACTTTTCCCTCTTAAAAGCTGGGATGCATTATTACAGAGGAGGTTGGATCCTTACCAATTCAGTTCCCAGCAATACTTCTTAACCCTGTGCTTTTAACTGCTGGGCATCTGTATGCGCTGGGCATACGCAGTTCAAGCTATTAGTGCCAGAGGATGGTCTGGAGTCATCACTAAGATAAAGGTGTCAGACATACAGGGATGGGACAAGAAAGGATGTACCCACCAAGTCATTACAGGAGTTTTCTACAATGCCTTTTAATTTGCACCTGTGATTCTGGGATAAAAGGCAAAGAGCCTACATTTCTTGTCAGAGGGCAGTGATGAGGCTGCAGGCACACAGTTACTTCACGTATCAGAGCAGCAGGGTGCAAAGGATGATCTTGATAGTCTCAGGGGCTCTGAAGTACAATGTTGCTGCAGGTTCTGACACCCACAATCCACATTCCTGTCCTTGAGAGTGAAGGGTAAGAAGGACTAGACATGGGAGTCATTCTTCAGCTGGTTGTACGAATTCCTTCTAGATTCTAATGCTGGTCTATGAGCTTGTGGGCAAGTTCTGTGTGCAAAGGCATGATGTAGAGTCCCCTACAGAAAATAATAACTAACAGACAAAATAGGAAAAATATGTGGACCCACGTATGTCCTCTCCACACCAGAAAGAATGACAACTCATGCAGCCATATGTGTGCATATGTATATACATACATTATATGCACACATACAGTAGTAACGTCATGTTTAAGCAAGATTTCTTATGCACTCAAGTGAGAGAGAGTTTTGAAAGTTCTTCTTAGCTTGTCCCTAACTTGGTCACCATGTGGGAATATGCAGAGGCCCTTGTAGAACAATTTATTTGGGCAATACCAACAATCTCTTCCTAAGACAAAACACAGCAATGAACTCTCTTACCCTCACACAAATCTAGAACAGTATTGATGAAATCAGTGTCTTCGATAATATAAATGACAACAAAGCCGAGTTCCATATTTCTAAAAACATACTTATGCCCACCCAACACTTGGTCTGACTTGTTTGCACAAAACACAATTATGGCAGTCCAAAATTGCAAAATTAATCATTTATTATGAAGTGTGCCAAATTCTGCTCAGTTCTAAAGAGCTTTGATGCTGTTGTGGCTAGTTGCTGCAGCTGAACTTGAACCAGTATGCCTAAACAGCAAAGTTTACAGAATTACAGATTTGCCAAGATACTACAAGCATCAGTGCAATGACAACATGATGCAGACACTATCCCTGGTAGGGCAGTACATGCATTCTAACTAAAATGCATAGTAAATCAAAGGAATGCATATTTACTACTGTAAAATAAGCCAATGGTGCAAGCCCTGCTATTAATGGCTCCCAGCATCAGAAGATCAAAGGTGACACAGGCAGGGAGAATGCACAAGAATGAGATCCTCAGACAGAAGGCAAGATCAGTGATTACTGAGCAGGCTGCAAGAAAAAAACTTACAGAGCTGTTGTCAGTTCTGATTTTTAGGCTGAATGTCCCACATTAGAATTGTCATTCAGAATGATCTTATAAGTTGCTGCTGTGTGCCATTAGTTGAAGTGCTGTGTTAGCATAAACTTTGTCAGTGCCTCCCTACTACAAAGTTTTTATGTTTTCTTTGGAAATGCTGAACTTCTATGTACGCCTTTTGTCCAGAAGAACTAAATTTACTGCTTTTTCAGATGTCATTGTCACTATATTCACCAACCTTGCTGAGCAAGACCTATTTTTGTGTAAAGTTCCCAAAATAGCTTTTGGACTGCAGCAGCATTGCAAGTTTGGAACAAAATCCAAGGCTAGTGGAAGTTGTACCTGACCCCCACCCCTCATTGTTACTGGACCATCATGCTTATTGATGGCTCACACAAGCACTCCTAGCTGATTTTTCTGAAGCAGACCAGAGGGCTGTCAAGTACAAACTGCTCTGCTGGCAGATGAATGGCAACTATGGAAAAGAGAAGGGTGGGAGAAAGCGACATTGAGCAGCCAAGGTGGCTGGTTCTCCACCAGGCCAGCAGGTGCTGGGGAGGATGTCTGTCAATGCACCAACAAAGGAGTGAAATCCAGCTGTCACGTTGATGTAATTAATTCAACTCAAACACTGCACAATAAAGGATGCAAGTGTCTTTTAACCCATTAGGTCTTTTTTGGCCCTAGTATTACCTTAACAAACCTCCTTCAGTTTCTTGCAAACCTGGATTAAATACAGATATTTCAGATTAGTAGTCCAAAAAGCTTTCTAAAGGCAGAACCAAATGTCCTTCAGATGACTGTAAAACAAAGAACGTTGTACATGATTGCACTGCAGAAATGAATAACTGGAAATTCAGAAACCTGAGGGTAGTAAATGAACATAAAAGTTGCATTGGGTAAATGTGAAAGAAAGAAATCAGGACTGCTGGATTTTGCTGGTATTTCCTGTGACGTGGAATGAAGTTTGGGACAGGTAACTTGGCCGCTTATGTCAGTCTATCTGTTGACTAAACAACAAGACTATTTATGGGAGAGAAAGCTTTAAAACAGAATTAACTGCTCCAACAGTGGTTAGAGACCCTTTGACAAAATCCATTAAGAAATTTTATTTGAAGAAAATGAAGGATGGATTACCATGAATATGGATGCTTTTCTCACCCTAGTAACATGCTTTACAAATTGCCATGCTGATTAATCACTTGACTGTATTTTTCCAGAAAAATGAAGATATCTATTTCCTTTAAAAATATTGTGCCTTGCACTTAAATTTTTTGCATAAGAACTTTCTTCATGGAAGCTTCTCAGATAGATCTAGCATATCTACTGCCAGTGTAAACATCAGTCACCAAGTGAATAGCATGCTAAACACACTTAAAGCCATGTTATTTACCTTTTTTTACCTCTCCAGGCATAACATTTAATTAGATGAAACTAAAAAGTTAAAGTGCAGAACTACTTTCTATGAGGAAAGCTAACAGGTATTTGTCATTCAACTGATTACATTTTAATTTAAGTAAAAATTGTTGAACTGAGAACATTTTTTAAAGGAACAGAAAAATAGTAAGATGGAAATTGTTTTAGCAAATCTATCCCTAAGATTTCACATACTTGCATCCTGATATTTTGTCTTTCTAACCTGGATTATAGCTGCTTAGCAAACGCATTATAAAAGAAGACATTTGAGATTAAGAGCCATATTTTTAAAGAACTGTTTTGTCCACACATGCTTTGTAACTTACAGTTGTTTTCAATACATTCTATGAATCTTTCTTTTTAAAAATATTGGTATTTAAGTTAAGCTGACCAAAAATAAAGCAATTTCCTGGCTGATGATGCTGTCTACAGAGTGGAACAGGACAGGAAGAAAACCAGAGGGAGCTTTTCACTGGATGAAGAGGTCAATGCGTTGCACAGCTACAGTCTATCAGAGACCTCTGGCACTGCTTCTGTGTTGGGAAGGTGCTGCACTGATAATGCCAAATACCTCTGGCATTATAAAAGCAGAGAGGGCTCCAATGTTCTTTGCAGATTTTAAGTGGACCTTTTACATTTATAGACTAAACAGACGGCATGTCCTTCTGGGACAGCTCTATTCTGCAGTTCCTAAGCAGCCAAAATCTCATGTGCGTGTGGCCCACGTGCTGTGCGGTACCCAAGCAGAGCGCCTGCATCAGACCCGGGTGTGAACGCACCTGCGCAGGCTCCAGTGCCCCCAAAAGCTGTCTGTGGTGGCATGGGAGACACCTGCACCTCACACAGCACCTTCTGCCAACGCCCAATAAGCATAGTAGCCACTAACCATGCTCAGGGTAGCACTTCATGCACAAAACTGCCTGCCCCATAGTGTGACACCGGCAGCAGTACAGTGGGGATGCCAAAACTATTATAGGGCCCCATCTGCTGTGAATGCCGAGGATGCCAGAAATAGACTCACTCATGATGCTGTGCAACAACACTGCACCGGGCAAGTCACAACTCCTGACCTGAGCTTGGAGAGAAAAAGGACTCCTGCCATGGAAGGACTCCAGCTCTGACCTCGTCCAGGCTGTTGGCATTTGTCACTGTTAGGGGTGTACTAACACAGTGAAATACTCCTTGTAGCAGAGTTCTGCAGGAGCTAATGCGATCTGAAGCAAGCCATCTCTCTTCTTCCCTACAGGAATCTGGTTAATTGGTAAGAGGGAATCATATCCAGGTTCTCAAACTGTAAAGTGGCATGGTACCTTTGTGGACACATTCTTCTCTAAGCTTCCCTATATTAATTGTCATCTGCATTGTTGCCTGCCTTTTAGGAAAAAAAATAAAATCTTAGGTTTAAGAATTTAATATACAGTAACCCCAGGTATCTCGTTAATTGCCTCCACTGCTAAAAACGTGTACTTTATGTCTAATCTGAACAGGTTCAAGTCACAGTAAGGGGATCGTGTTATACTTTGGCTGCGAGATTGAAGAGCTATCCATTACCTGGTATCTGTTTCTACAAACACCGCAGATGTACTTGCAAAGTGCAACAGTCACCACTTCAGCTTTATTTTGCTAAGGCAGACAGATTCATCTCTGGGCCCACATAAATCACGTTTTCTAGTCTTTTACTATTTCTTGCGAACTCTTCTCTAAATTGTCATCTTCTTACTTGAACTGCACACACCACAATTGGACAGAGACAGCCAGGAGAACTTCCAGCAGCTTCACACACGAAGGGGATAGCCTTCTATGATGCCATAACCGGTTGGTTGGATGAGGGGAGGGCAGCAGATGTCATCTACCTTGACTTCAGCAAGGCTTTTGACACTGTCTCCCATAACATCCTCATTGGGAAACTGAGGCAGTATGGGCTGGATGAGGGGACAGTGAGGTGGATTGAGAACTGGCTGTGTGACAGGACCCAAAGGGTAATTATTAATGGAGCAGGTTCAAGTTGGAAGCCTGTAACCAGTGGAGTCCCCCAGGGGTCAATACTTGGACCCGTGCTGTTTAATATATTCATCAGTGACCTGGACGAGGGGACAGAGTGTATCCTCAGCAAGTTTGCTGATGATACCAAACTGGGAGGAGTGGCTGACACCCCGGAGGGCTGTGCTGCCATCCAGCGAGACTTGGACAGGCTGGAGGGCTGGGCAAAGAAGAACCTCATGAGGTTCAACAGGGAAAAGTGTAGAGTCCTGCACCTGGGGAAGAAGAATGTCAGGCACCAATACAGGTTAGGGGTGGACCCGCTAGAGGCAACTACTGAAGAGAAAGATCTAGGGGTCCTGGTGGACAGTAAAATGGCAATGAGTAAACAGTGTGCTCTTGCGGCCAGGAAGGCCAATGGTATCTTGGGTTGTATAGGGAAGAGTGTAGCCAGCAGGTCAAGGGAAGTCATTCTCCCCCTCTACTCTGCACTGGTGAGGCCACAACTGGAGTACTGTGTCCAGTTCTGGGCTCCCCAGTTCAAGAGGGACAGGGAACTACTAGAAAGAGTCCAGCGTAGGGCTACAAAGATGATTCAGGGATTGGAGCATCTCCCTTATGAGGAGAGACTGAGAGAGCTGGGACTCGTTAGTCTGGGGAAGAGAAGGCTGAGGGGAGACCTTATCAACGCCTACAAGTATCTCAAGGGAGGGTTGAAGGAGGAGGGAGCCAGACTCTTTTCAGTGGTTCCCACCGAGAGGACGAGGGGCAACGGGCACAAGTTGGAACATAAGAGGTTCCACTCAAATATGAGGAGAAACTTCTTCACGGTGAGGGTGACGGAACCCTGGAACAGGCTGCCCAGGGAGGTTGTGGAGTCCCCTTCTTTGGAGATTTTCAAAACCCGCCTGGATGCAGTCCTGAGTAACATGCTCTAGCTCTAGGCAATCCTGCTTCAGCAGGGGAGTTGGACTAGATGATCTCTATGGTCCCTTCCAACTCTAGAAATTCAGTGAAATTCAGTGAAAAAACCTCCCAGGTCCTACTGGCCTGATCCTCTGCTATGATCATGTTATCTCTTTGTCCTAGCACCACAGTGGGAGCTCGCATTCAGTTAATGTGGTTTGCTGTGCTCTTACAACTTTTAACTGCCACCAATTATGAGACAAAAAAATCATGACCTGTGTATATGTGCCCTAGACTAATCACTCCTTCACAAAAAAACCTTAATGTTTACAAGCTATTATCATGAACTTAGATCATCTAATGCAGTTTTCTCCAAATCAGTCATCTCTCATTTAGCACCCACCCTTCCACTCAATAAAAGATCTGTTTACAGATGTTTGGAGTTTGGTTTGTATGACTTTGAAGTAGATGATCCAGTTAAACACAAGATAAACTCACACTGAAAGCTCTGAAAGCTATGGCCTTCGCTTATCAGAAGAAAACAATTTTTATGTACTGTTTTATGCCTACTAGTGTATAAGAAAGATATTTGTGGGGCTGTGCTGCACAGAAGGATCTGTGAGAATAAAATGAATTAAGCTTAACAGTGACAAGCTAACAAAGACAGACAAACAGTTTTTTGAAACATTTTGCTTCCTAATAAGTCATTATCACTGAGAAACCTTTGAGGGTTAGATGTACAAAAGTTTACATAACAGGAAGACCTATGTCAAAACCTTAGAAAACGATGAAATATATATATATATAAAAGCATGGTTTCCATCCTGTTATTGACAGCAGCTGCATGACAAACTACTGGAGCAAAAATGATACATGAGATGATATTAGCTACCTCTACAGTTTTGTAACTGAAGAATAAATGATATACAATATATGGAATGCATCACAGACCACTGAAACACTGTAACCTTGACCAAGCAAGCACAAAGTCAAATTTCAACTGATCTGACTTTTAACTGATATAATTCTTTACTCTCACTTTAATAATCTCTTTTCAAGTGCTCAAGCAAGAGGTGTTGTCTTATCAAGGCTGTTACCAACATTCCACATTAGAGAAACTCCCTGGAAATTTTGGCTCCTAGTTAGGCTACTACAGTAATTAGCTGTTTATCTTCTATGAATTATGTAGAAAATTATTTTACTAAATTTTAAATATATATAAGCATCTTTATATATTTATAAATTACATAATAAATTCTATCCAACCAGTTTTCACTCATCTGACTGTATATCCACCCAGGCCATAACATACTTGGACATTTGGTTATAGCTATAGCATGTGCTGTAGTGGAAGAAAGATTGGAATCACTTAATTCTCTTGACCTGCTGCAAGCTATGTGGATGTACAGTTTGTATCTCTTTAATGTGACTTGTTAATGAAGACATCTTCATAGATTATGCTGAGAACATGCTGTGTCAATGACACATTAGTAAATGTGGCTGAAAAATTACAGTTTTCACAAGATTACTGAAAAAGCCTTAGTGCGTAAATTTGTCTCGGACTGTAACCTGATTCTGATGCTGGTTCATGAAAAATTGGCTTCCACTTCTCATGTTTATTTTGAGTGGGCAACAGAAAGAACAAAAGTAAGAAGGAGATAAAACCAATGTGAAGACAGCAAGCTTTGATGTTAGGAACCTATTTGGGTTTATTTACGAATAAGTGAAATCCCCACTCCCTCTAAAAAGTTTTATGCTTTTTAGTGTTCCAAAGGATCGCTCAAAACTTATTATTTATTTAGCACTATTCATCTAGAACATAACAAATGAGAGACAGAAAAAATCCCTGTAGTATTATCTAGTTCAGCCCCTACCAGTACAGAATTTTTTTCTTGCACTGCAGGTATAGTGCTTTCCTGTGTCTATTTTAAATATAATTAAGGCATAAAATCAATGTGAATTGAATCCTTTTTTTTTATCCAATTCCCCTAAAAAAAGAAAAATATATAGTTAAGATAAATTCTGTTGAGAAAGAAGAAATCAGAATCTAACAAGTATCATAATTTGAAAAGAGCACTTTACACATTCTTTATCCAGCCACTGGATGAATATTCCCATTGCTCAGTGAGAGGTAGGGGGATGTTGTAGCTTGGAAGTATTGCACTGAAATTGATAAAACTATTCAGGTTGCTTTGCTGCAGTGGTTCTTTGCTGTCAATGTTTCCTCCCCTTGAAGAATGAAGAAACACTATTACTTTTAGAATAATTTCACTAATGCTGCTTCAACATCCTTTTATATATAGTTTACTTTTCAAGATCTGATTAAAAGGAGAATGGCAAAAGGCCTTTAAATGACATAAGGCAATCCAGTGGTGAAATCTCTCATCTGTTACATAGACTTCATAGCTTCAGACTGGGTTTGCATTTGTTCTGGTTTTCATTTCTAAATTCCTTATTATTGCTCTTCACAAAATACATATAAAAGTTTTCGTAAAAGAAATGTGGTTTATAAAGGGCTTTTAAAGGTCAGAGTGATTGAAGTCTGGTTAGATTAAGTCAGGAAACCCTTCCAGGCATGTGAGGGTAAAAGTGAGGTTGTACAGATAGTTGTGAGCAGAGGAGGACCGTTCTGGAGAGAGTGAAATATTCCTTGTCATTCCAGCCTGATATTCTCCAGTCTGCATAAATGCTGATGCACCACAATGTTACATGTTCAGAAAAAAGGCATGGGAGATTACCTAAGACATGTCTGGAGGCACCCACAAGTCTCTCATATCTATCATCTTTAACATTCCCTTCAAAATTCTATTCAGATTTAAAAAAATAATAATAAAATCACAGGTCACTCAGGCTGCTTTTGAAGCATCTTGTATAACTCTTTTTCTATTTACAATGGGAATTTAGGATTTCATTGATTCTGTTTTTCATCCCTGATACCTTCCTCTGAAGTTGTCTTTCTGCAAGTCAGACTCAAAGTGACACTGCTATCCCATGCACTGAAATAAAAAGAAAGTGGTTTCCCTAGCAACAGTATCGACACAAAAGCTCTCATGATTTTCTCTCTTACTCCTGTGTCTTCTTAATGGCTTGAATAATCCAAATAGCAGAAGAAAGCAACATGCATCTGATCTTAATGAACTGTAATGGCTAGAGACAGCATGAAAGCAAGCAAAGGTATCTGTGCTATTTATAAACTAGTGGATCAGATGACTCAGATTCACCAGCATTTGGAATTATTATTTTCAGTGAGTCATTTAAGGAGATACTTTATTGTGTCAGGCTGTGAGCAAAATATTCTAACACTTTATTTTTACCAGCAGTTTTATCTGATAGCTATAATATATAGGAGATTAAGAGAAGCACGAGATATACCTTCAATAACATCAAGAGATGGGGAAAAAAACAGCAGTTAATTGGACTCTAGAATGGAGTGGCCATTTGGACCCAATGCTCTGAAGAAGGCTCAGACCAGTTTGTGGCTGATTTGCCCTCAGTTGAGTTCTCCCCAGATTTGTTACTTGGTTTTCACTATTTTGGGTCTCTCTTAACACTTCAGCCCTCTACAATAGTCATTCTGTCTGCAAATTGATTTTTCCCATGGCTTTGAATGTTGTGGAAAATATAAGGGAAGCAAAATGAGGGGAAAAGAAATGCAATTGTTTGAATAGAGGGTATCCTACTGAGTCCAAAGGTGCAGAAGGCCCTATCTAAAGAACAAAATAATACTATAATTTGTGTAAAGGAAACCCTAACTCCAGCCATGACTAACTAACAAAGTTTACTCCAGTCTGGCTAGATGCAGGATAAAACAAAGACAAGGTTAGCCATTACAGAAACTAGAAACATTGGTCTAAAACAAAGCAGGAAACAGAGTACTCCCAAATCTTCCATAGTTTAATTCTACAATTGCAAGCTAGAGGCATTTGACACACAGCCAAATACTTGTCTGAGATTTTATGTGATAAGCAATGTGTAATTAACAAACGTCTTTGCTGATTCTTCTGGGACTGAGAGAATGTCTGACTATCATTAGCATTCACTGGATGCCAAGACCAAATGTATAAATATTACATTACTCAAACATGAATATAAATGAAAAATGAAGCATGTGAAACTAGAGCACAAAGTGAATCTAGACACAATCGGGAATGTCAGAAATGTTAAAAAAAAAACCAACAAAGATGATTAAGTTTCTGCAATAGAAAGTTCATTGTTAACAATAGCAACTGAATTTTGTAACTTCAATCCATTTCACTGAGTCGGATTAAGCAATCAATATCAACATCTGAACTTAGGTGTCTACCTTTAATGTATAAACAGGATATACAGTGAAGATCAGGATTACAATCCAGTTGACTAAATGCAAGTGCCCCCTGCAGCTTTGGGCTCAGTAAGATAACCTGGACATTCACACAGGGCTGGAAAATTTGAAACAGGACCTACAGGAGACATGTGCCGTTCTGGAACAGCAGCTTAAAGTCCAGTGAGACACGTGAGGTCTGCATATAATTAGCATTTGAATTTGGATCAGAAGTGCACCTTTGATCTCCACCCATAGCACCTATTTACTGTGTATCACTGTGCATGTGAAGCCTTCTCAGAGCACATGAACTGTACTCCTTTCTGATGAAACTAACACAGAAGGTGTCACCAAGGTGCATTCAATCTGCAGGACCAGAATAGAGTATAATGTGCAGGATGTACGCAGTGCTGGGACCACAGCACACGTGTGTTTCTCTTTACAGATCTGCTTCTATATTACTTGCTACTGCAAAGGTAGTCTATGTTTTTCCCAATGATACTAAACATCTTTGTTCAAGCAACTGAAATTCCCTGGCCTG
The DNA here is from genome assembly GCF_001431845.1 of Calidris pugnax. Classification (NCBI taxonomy): domain Eukaryota; kingdom Metazoa; phylum Chordata; class Aves; order Charadriiformes; family Scolopacidae; genus Calidris; species Calidris pugnax. The sequence continues at coordinate 46,621,452 of NW_015094506.1, forward strand.
AAACTGTCTGCAAAGATGAGGGAATGATTCGGTTCAGCCTGAAGTTGACATCTAGTGGCTGATCAGCTGAATCCCTCTCCAGGCTCCCCTTGGATAATTAACTGGATCTCATTAACTGACAGCAGTGGGACATCAGACTACTAGACACAAGTGTCTTAGTGCTGAACTGACTCCCACCCTTTCTGTCAGCATCACAAAATCTTTTAGAGACAACAGTTCTGTTACCGTCCTCAGCAAAGAAAACTAGAAACTATAGTCTTCCTAGACACACGCTCTGCTGTCAACAGCTGAAACAGTGTGGTGGGTCTTGGATTTCTCATAGGGAAAAAGAGCTCTCTGATGTTCTTGTCTATACATCCAATATCCTTCAGAAGCTCTACACTAAATATTGAAAAAAACCCTAAACAAACATCAAGTACTACTGAAGTTTTAATTAAAGGAGAACAAATTGCAGCTAATGTACAAACAAGAGTAATAGGGGCAGGTTAGTGACTATGAAAAACAAATTTCTGTTATTTGTAGCCAGATGTTAGTTTCATCTGTGATTTTTCATTTTAGCTTAAAATAAGAATTCTAATTCCTAGCAATAATTGAAAGCTACTCAAATCTTGTATAAAATGTAAGTAAACAATACTTATTCACCATGTGACACTAAGATAAGTCTTGTAAAATAAACAAATAAAAATTAGCATTTTTTATCAAAATTACAGATGGAAAAGATTTATTTTGCTCTTAGAGTTGGTTTCCAGAGACACATTAGGATAATAATTCCCCAAAATTACTTTCCCAGTCTGTGCTTTAGTTTACCTTAGATTTCCTAAATAAGAATTTTTCTGCTACTTCTTTTTAAAAACCTTCTATACTCCAAAGAGTTTTGCTGTCCAAAATTAACCCTGAGAGCTAGATGAAATCCTTCCTTTTTAAATTTAATCTGGCTATTCTGTTAATACTCCTCACAACATCCTAAATAACCTATTTTCCTTGCTGACATTTACACATTTCAAATATTTGAGAGTGTGTTTTGCAATCACTTTTTCACCACAGGTATATAGATCATTTAATCTTTTCATTACGCTGGTCTCTCCAGACTCGATTAAAAATTGAATTGAATAAATACATAAATACTCTGAGTAATCAGGTAAAATTCCCAATCTACTTCATCCACACTGCTTAGAGCTTACGCTTTTCTCTGGATTTGTTTCTCAAATAATATTGTAAACCTTAATTAGAATACAACCTTAAACAGCATTCCACAGAAAATCTTCTAACTCACCTTGGCACTACTGGGATTTTTGCCACAAGTATTTTCAATCATCTTAAGTACTGGTCATTTTTAACCTACAGTAACTGGATTCAAAAGTTAGGACAAATCTTCAGAAATTATTTCATTACTTTAGTTAACACTGAGATAATTGATAACAGAACTGCTTAACACCAGAGACGTGACTCCCAATACAGGATTCTGAGTTTTGTCAGGCTCCTGTAATAATAAAAAACTCTGAGGCTATTAAAATATATAAGAAAATTTCCACTGGAATTTATGAGCCCCATTAAGTGTTAGCTCTAGGCAGTAAAGACTTTCTCCTATGCAGTTGTGGAAAGTTTTTTTTCTGACTACACTAATAGTCTATACTCATGTGAAGTAAAAAAACCAAGAAACAATATGGTTATAAAGACATGTCTGTCTTTTAATTTTACAATTTCTCATGTATACCTAGTCTTATCATTTCAGCACTGTTTGTGGGTAACTTGTTTATCGATGAGTTCATTTCAAGGATTATTAAAATTCGAAGCTATGATTAGTGATTTGATTTGAACAGAGAGGTCATGTGTTCTGGGTTATAACAGGAATAATAATATGCAAAATCCTAAATGGAGGACAATCATTAAACAGCATGTTTATGGAAATACTGCGACAAATATTCACATTGATTGTTAATGTATCTGCTGAGATCCAAATACCCAGAACACAGAATAAAGCATAAAATCGGAAAAATGAAAGTACAAACAAGTACTGTACTAATGAAGGGATATTTCAATTCCCAAAGGAATAACCACTAAAATAGATGCCATATTATTTACTGTATTTTCATTTCTTAACATCATTTATTTTAAACTCACTGACTAAATAGCATGCATTAGGACAATTTCTGATAACTATCAGTGAAAATATAATTTAAACTCATTACGGAACACAAATCAGCACCTTCTGATTTAGGCTTTTCCAGGTTCATTAAATGACTTGAGTGAGTACATCATAACTTTACAATTGGATAGCATGGTGATTTTGTAAGTGACTTTAAGATGGGAAAATAAAAGCTATAATATCCCAAACCCAAACATCTAAATCCATCTCATCAGTAATTTTCAAGTTTAACTACTTTCTCAGCCTTATGATAACTATTTCCTACTGGCAATAAGATGCTTTAGTCATGTATTTTCTCATTATTAGATGCAGACTGCATTCAGGTTTATTTCTCAAAACTGTAAGTTATCTTATATGCTACAAATTTTACATTTGTAGTGTCATTATATGTTCAGCAAATATATACTCTATGATCCAATTTCTAAACACTCAATCCATTTCTTGTTGGAATGTGCATCTTAAGTGTAGGGCACTGTAAAAATTATAAGTATTGATTTTGGGATTAATATTTTAAACATGCGTAGAATAAATTTGAATTATCTAATGACTCCTTTAAATTTTTCAATAGAATTTTATTAGCTAAATGATGTGTGACAACTTTGCCTCAGTAGTAAGATGACCAGAGAAAGATGCTTTCTATAAATGTCTGTAGCTGCTCCAGTATGAGACATACTTGGGAAACCTTATTATATTGCATCACCATTATTAATGGTGATTAATAATTAATTATTATTAATGCGAACCAAATACCAGTTGCCCAATCAGTTGTCCAGTTGTGTTCACTAACACAACTTAATTTCCTTTGCAGACTTATAAAATGCATTGTTTTAAAAACAGAGCTTTGGTTCTTAAACTATGGTTTATGTAATTAGTTAATTAGCCAGAGTTTGAAAGTATATTGGAATAAGAAATAGTGACTATGATATTATGAAAAGCAATACACAATTTTTTCTAGCTTTAGGTGCGATACACAAATTTTTCTAGCTATAGATGTTGTATTCTAGATGATAAAATATTCAAGAACTATTCTTTTAATTATCCAAAACTCAACAGATGCTCCTGTACCCTTCTCAAAAGAGGCAGATGAATGCCACCTAGATGTCTTAGTTTTTCCTTAATTGTGAAATGACTGAGGAATAGTCAGAATTTTTGTAACAGTAACTTGATTTTGGGTGTGAAAAAATATCCCTCAGAGCCCCCTCAATTAACACAACTGCATTAGCAAAAGGCCCAAACTGGACATATTTATACTAGCAAAGAACGCCTTTTGTTGGCATAGTTTGTCTTATTCAAGGAACCAGTGGGAGTTCTGTCCTTATGAAACCTCTCTTGCTAACACAGGCTACATTTTCTCAAGAATGTTTTGCTGATTTGAATATATCAGCAAATATGTTTTAGTGTAAGAACTCTTTAATTCAATAAACAACTAATGTAATTCAATCCTTAATGCTTTTACTGTATAAATTAAAAAAAAAATTAACTTATATAGTAAGATTAATGATATTGCCTCATATTCAATCAAAGTTTTATTCAAACTCCTGACATTGTTCATACCTCAGAATTCAGTGTTCGTTCAGATACACTATTTTTTATCTTGTCTCCTTTATAAGGTGGCCTTTCTAATATTGAAAGTACTCTCTAGACCTTTTTGGAACCTTTCAGGTTATGTCTATACATCCTCCCTTCTGTGTCTTTCTTTACTCTCTAATTTGCCTTTCATTCTGCTGTTGTCATTTTAATTATTTAAAAAATTATGTTGTTTGTGAGGAAAAAAAGGGCATGTTTTCCTACTAAGGCCTGGAACCTAAATAAGTTGTGCAGGAGACAAAGTGCTCAGATGTAGTTCCCTTTTCACACATACGTTTGAAATCTCCTTTTATTGCGGTGCTTCAGAAGCAATATTATCTCAACCTCACTGATGTCTACTTTACTGAACTTATTGCTATCTTAGTTCATTGCAATTGCAATCCTTGCTCTCCAATTATAGGTGAAAGACAGTCATTTTCAGTTAGTTTCTCACAGGTCATGTGGGACCGTTCAGGAATGTATCTGTTGTGTAAAAATATACCTTAAACACAGATCTCCATAAAAGCTCCTAAGCTACCTAGAGCAAAAGATATCATTGCTAAGTATACCCCACAAGTACCGGAACAGATAGAAAATTGCAGAGTCTAGAAAGTACAAATAGTAGCAAAAGGAAGAGAAAATACATGTCTTATTAACAAGTATGAAACAATCAATGAACTGGTGAAAACTGGAATATTTGGTGAAGACAACAAGAAGCTACTGATTGCATTTATTAAAAAACGGTTTCCATGAAAGCAAAACCACTAACTTTTGAGAAATAAGTTCTTTGGGGATTTAAGATATTCGGTCTTTACTGTTCCTCATAAGGCACCACTGAAACCCTTTAGCTGGAAGAAGGCTGGGGAACCTTAAAAGTCACAAAGGGGTGCTTTGTACCAGCAAGCATCACCCCTGAGGAACTACTAAAATAAGGAGGCAAGAAAGCTCCTCCAGAAATTACTTATATTTGCTGCAATGAAAACAAGAGCATGTCAAAGAAGGAGCCACGAGTTAGTGAAGGTGTGCAAGGAAACTGACAGCGTCAGCAAAGGGCAAAATGAAGTAATTCTAGCCAAGAGAGAGAAAGGACATGCGCTGTACTTGATTTGACTTGCAAATATAATATATCAGGGGAAAATTGCTGGCATAAAGCAAAGTTATTAATAAGTAATGATAACTGGTATCCAAACCCTGCTGGAGGTACAAGGGGAGCCCAGTGTGGAGCGTGAAGCTCACAGCCTGCCTCCGTGGGCAGAGAGTCCCTTATCCAGATGTTTTGGAGGGGAAGACAGGGCTCTTGCTGCAAGATTCCATTCCTCTGAGCAGCAGACCTGGGTGAAGAGGCTGGAGGGATTTGGGCACCATTAACTCACCCTTCCTCTGTGCCACAGAACATGAAGCTTTTCTAAATCAATTCAAATGTGAAATAAAGCACAGATGGGATAGCTTTCTGTGCATTTGTTTTCTGAAAGAAAAAAAAAAATTAAAAAAAAAATCTATATACTTGCTCCTGTAGTAAGAATATTCCAGATTAACTTTTTTTCCACTTTGTATTATCTACTTAATTTCCAGTCATCCTACCTAAATTTGTGGTACCTCAAACCTAAACATCACACTAAACATCCTGCAATTTCCAGTCACTCCCAAAGGATATTTAATTTTAATACCACATTACTCCCTCTAATTTAATCTGCAAATACTAATTTGTTTTCAGCCCTTCCATTTACATTTTCAGCTTGGTTCCTCTCCTCCCTTCCTGTGATGATTTGTGGCGAGGTCCTAGGTTACCTACGGCAAACCTGTCCGCATGTGAGTGAAGAGAGTGTTAAAGCAGAGAAGCTGGTGGAGAAAAGACAGTGAGCGCTGACAGGAAAAGCTGCAGTGAAGTGATGTGTTGATAATTTACACCTCGGGTCCATTATTCAGAGCACCTTAGTACCAAATCAAGTAAAAAAAAAACAAACACAAACAAAACAAAAAAAAAGCAAACATAGCAGGAAAGAATAACATCAGAATATATGTACTGATTCTAAGAATTACTAGAAGGTGTTTAGGGATAGTTTAGTAATAGACTGAACAAATTATAAGTCAGAATGCTGGGTGGGAGAAATCAGGGAGGAGTATGATCATTAGTTCTTTAGGAGGGTCAAATCCAGATTAAGTAGAAAAATGATTTAAAATGACCTCAGTGGATACAAATAAGAAGAGTGGATTGACGCTGTGCAAAAGGAAATCTCCAGCCAAGTATCAGGAAGCATCTTCTCACTGTTAGGTTGTTAGACTACAGAGATGTCTCCCAAGGGAGGTGGTGCAAGGAGCTTCACTGTATGACTCATTTAAAATTAGACTGAAACAAAGCACCTGCATATACCACAGGCAACATAGCTTCATTGGCAGACAGACAACCTCAATGACCTGACAAGTCTCAACCAGCTCTCCTTTCTGTCATTTCATTTAATTTTAGTCTCTTCCTATTAAGGAAAATGAGAAAAAATAGCATTCTGTGAAGCACTTGTATTCATTTCCTCAAGTGACTGATTACAAATGAAAAATAAGTAAATTGTCATAACCATTCAGACATCTGAGAGGTACAACTAATAATTAACTGAACTATTCTCTGGCTTGTGTTATTATTTAGGGAGCTGTTTTAAAGCATTCCACCTCTTCCCTACTGAAGTGATGAATTTTCCTTGCCAGAAGGTGAGCCAGCCAGGGGTAATCAAATACATAAACAAGATTTAGTTATACCTGGAATGATTATGGTTACAGCATATATTTTTGGACTCCTACTGCTTGAAATATCTAACTTTGCAGACACTCTTTGAACAATGCCAAAGCAAAAACAGTAGCAGCAGAAAGGAAGACAGTGCTGGTAGAAACCATTCATGTCTGAGCAGCAAGACATCCTAAATCTCCTCTTCTGAGATTTTCAGCAGGTATTCCAGAAGACTGAATACCTCATTTGCTTTTTCTTGAATTCCAGCCATCATGGGCTCAAGAGAAAAAGAATATTTAGTATGAAGTTTTGGGGGAGTTTACAGGAAAAGAACACAGGGAACATGTTTATAATTCCATTGTAGAAAACCAGTACATGACCTCTTGGATTAGGAGTGAGGGCATTTAATGTATTTATCAGATCATACGTTTGTAGAACAGCAAATAAAATACCAATATTAGGAAAGAGGGGAAAATATCCAAGAACATGCTAGCCCATATTGTGACCACAAAACTACGCAGGGCTTTAAAATACACTTTGAAGAAAAGACATGGAAACCTGATCTCTCTTCAGTTTCAGAGTTTTACTTGGGCCCTTGCATAGAAAGAGACTAAATTAATATTCAACTTAGCAGAATAATGATGAGGCAGAAGACAAAGAAGCTACATTTGTAAAGGGTGATATAAGAGTGAAATGAAAATGGAATTGGTACTAAAACATCATTTTTAATGCCATTTCAGACGCTGTAAGTTATGTGTAGTCTTCATATACTGTTCCAGAGAAGTGCAAATCTTACAGGCCATGTGTAATATCTTCCAGTCCCACACAGAAATTATGTTGGATATCATTCATACTAAAGGGCATCTCAAAAAAGCAAAGGAGAATTAAGTTTAGACCCTTCATCTGCTACCAAAACAAAGAGTCATGTGAAGGAAATCCAGTACTGACATAAAGATGAATGGATGGGCTTATAAGGAAAAAAGACCAGAAATTAGAGATCATTTCCTATGTAGAAGAGGAATGATGTTCTAGGGCAGTATTTCTATATGAAATAAGCACACAATATTATATGATTGTGAGGTAGATATCAATAAGTTTATAACAGTAGAAGGCTGGAATCCTTTTCTTAGCAAGAACCTAATGATGCAGAATGAGGGAGGGGGCTCTTGTGGCCAAAGCATGTGACTAGAAGCATACAATGTGTGCCAGCAGGATGGTCAAACCCAGAGCTTTAAAATAGGAATTACAGGAGAGGTAGAGATTCCTCAACGAGCAAGTGAGCAAGCTGTAAATGGGGTAGGCAAGCTAAAAGCCAGGGAAAATGGGAATAGAAGGGACGTAGCAATCAACAAAACAATGCTGAAGTGGAATCACTTTAAGCATAGGTGTATAAAGAAGAAAGTGTCTATGGAATAGTCTTGTGGGGAAAGCTCTTGAGACTGTTCTGGTGCCTCTCTGAAATACTTTGATGTGAATGGACTCAGCATGGGGAACCAACAGGAGGAATCAAAAATCTATGTGCTGTTACAGTCATTGAGCTAATGGAGACATGACGGAATAACTCACACAGCCAGATTTCTGCAACGATTTGACACAGGCTCTTTGGAAAGACAGGCTGTGAAGATGAGGGCAGGATTTTGACCATTTTATGAGACTGCAGCTGGAATTCCTGGAGCTCTGCCTGGGGACAATGTACTGGTGCACTGCATTGTTCTTCCCGAGGTGCAAGACTTTGGATTTCCTTTTGCTGAACTTCATAAGTCTCCTCTCAGCCTAATACTCCAATCTGTCCAGGTCCATCTGAATGACAGCACAATCACAACAGCACAGAATCATAGAATGGTTTGGGTTGGAGGGAACCTTAAAGATCATCCAATTCCAACCCCCCTGCCATGGGCAGGGACACTTTCTGCTAGACTAGGTTGGTCAAAGCCCCATCCAACCTGGCCTTGAACACCTCCAGGGATGGGGCATCCACAACAACCATCTGATGTATCAGCCACTCTCAGTTTTGTATCATCTGTGAACTTGCTGGGGGTGCACTGTCCCATTGTCTAGATCATTAATGAAGGTGTTCTAAGAACAGTATTGATCCTAGTATCGACGCCTGGGATACACCACTACTGTGGCTTGCCTCCAGCTTAACTTTATACTACTAGTTACAACTCTCTTGATCTGGCTTTTCAGCCAGTTTTCAGTTCATATCACTCTTCACTTATCTAGTCCATATTTTGTCAGCTTAACTATGAGGTTGTTGTCGGAAACAGTGTCAAAAGTCTTACTAAAACCCAGATAGAACACATTCACTTCACTCTCCTCATTCACAAAACTAGACACTAGGTGATCTGAAGACGCCCCTACCAACCTAAATGATTCTGTGAATCTGTGATCTTGAGGATGACAGTTTCCTAGTCTGTGCCAGACAAGAAGAGTAGACAGACTGTGGCAATCTGTCTGTCAGATAACAGATAGCTACTGTAATGCCGAAGTGACTGTCACTGAGTAATATCAGGTTAACTGATATGAGTAAACCTGGAACCTGACCCCTACCTATCAGACTTCTTTTGCAATCCTAGGGAATTTTAGAGCTGACTTTATCTAAATTTATGCTCATCAGTGCTACTGATGGAAATGGCAGCTCATGTCTATATCTGCACCCAGTAGACTAAAACATTGATGCATTTCACCATCCTCTGTTTGAAGAGGCCCCTCAGCCCTAGAGTACAGTCCCTGTTCTGCTAAGGACCTCTTCTGGGATCTTCAACAGGTATTTATAAGAGTGTTCGCCTCATCTATTTAACTCCCTCAGCATGTGCCCTGTAATTTAGTGCACCCAAAGTTAAGAAATGAAATTCTCAATATAGAGAACAGAGAGAACCGAATGCCTCTAGGGGGTGATTAAGAGCATTAAGCTAACTACTTAACGTTACATAGTGTGAATAACCTCTCAATCACATGCTGTCTTTCCTGGTGAATTCCTGGCTCATCCACACAATGAAAATATACAGAATGAAAAAGTTCAGTGAGAAAGATAGGTATTCAACATTTATTTTTATCTGAATGCTGTGTGACTTCATAAGACATATCACGTAAACTTTTGCAGTTGATGAAGTAGAGGTGCTGTGGAAAATTTTTTTATTCCCTAATCAAAAAACAGAAATAAAGCATTGAAAGTAGCTGGCTTGTTTTACCTTCTTTTGCCTTGATGACTTATGTGGAATGGCACTTCTGAAAGTAAATGCTGTCTCACAAACCAATATACTACTGAGCACCCTCAGAGTAAAGAGTGGAAAGAAAGAGATAAAGCAGCAAAAGAAAGTAATTATTTTGTAAAATGCAGCTCAGCTACATGAAGACCACTGTAAAAATATATCACTACACTTTGCCCAATACTTTTTTACAAATAAAGATTTTACTGACAAGCTGAAAACTTATGGCAGTGCTGAAAACAGTGGAAACTGCAACCTGTAATTAAAACAACAAAACACACACACAGAGTGTTTTTATATACATTAACAGTATTCTGTAAGGACAATGCATTTCTAAGGGAAAAAACCTGTCTCAAAAAATTTACTGCCTATGTAATGCAGATTTCTTCCTGAATCTCACTTATCTAATTGGATTGCCACACTTTAACGAAAGTGTCTCTTGAGTTCATACCAGCTGTCATCGTTGGAAGGTACTATATAAAAATTAGGCTCTGTACAAACTATGTGCCATTAAGGTAAACACTCCAAACATACACTCTACATACATAAGATGAGGAACTGATGAAACATTCGAAAACCAGAATGATTTTCCCAAGACATCCTTTAATCTTATGCCTGGAGTGACTTTCATTGACAAAATCACTAATAGCAAGAGTCAAAAACATGTTAGGATGCAGTATATTACTCTAAATTGATAAAAAAATGCATACAGAATTTAGGTAGAGACTGCTTGAAGCCCAGAAGGTCACAGGTGCAGGCTCCGCTACAGCTGATTCAGCCTAAGCCTCAGCTTAGAAGGTAACATCAACTTTTCGCCTCACAACCCCTAAAAAACCCTTTCTCCTTGTTTCTCTAAGCTTGCATTAAGGAGTGAGGCAAGAAGGTTACTAAACCACAGTCAGCTCAACCTCAGTGAGACACAAAGCACCTCCTGTTGACTGCGTTCCTGTCAGAGGTTTCTACCCTACCATTAAGTACAATCCCAGTAAAGAAAAGGCAACAGCCCCATCCCTCCTATGGATGGCAAAACAGTATCTTCTTCCACTAGCTAGAAGAACCCATCCTAACACCGCCAGTAATCCCTCAAGTGTGGGGGTTGCAATGAGAAGCCTGGGGAGTGATACCACAAAGGCATTGTCAGGTAAGGTTATGAAGGAATTTGTTAAACAGTGTTATGGGGGAAATTCCTTCATTTCCATCACTTTGATTTGCTGCTTTTCTCTTTCCGGCTAAATTTCACCACTGAGCATATAATCATGCACATCTTCATACCATCTGTCCCCTTTCATATTTTTTATAGTTGAATTGGTCAGAGTTTTAATTAGAATTTTCATTGATCAAGAGATTTTTATCCTGTCTCAGACAGAGAAGCAGAGGTTTTCCAAAGATAATAACAATTTCAGTAGCTGATAGATTTTATTTCTATTTCTTTTAGCTGCAGAGTTTTTATGCTCAGCAGGCTAGTATCCAAATACAGCTGGGAAATATGACAATGAAACGCGTGCTAAGGTTTAGCAACACAACTACTTGCAACCAAAATCTCCACAGGGAGGTTAGACAATTTTTCTCAGAGGACTCTCAATTATGAAGTTGTAACAGCCAGCGGCTTTTGGTCAGGACTAACTCATAAAGCAAACCTCTGTCTGACATATCCCAAGTGTCAGCTTGGTGAGGAGGATAGTGATTCCCTTGGCACACTCTGTCCACCTGTAGCAAGTGAAGAGCTCCTCGAAACAGCAATGGTGCAGGATCTGCTCCACAGCCTGTATCCTCTCTCGTGGGGTCTCTGACAGACCTTGCACATACTGGGCAAGCCAGGAGGAAATACTTGCACCTTCCCCCTTGCCTCTCTATAAAAGTCGTTGAAAACCTTATCACAGAATACTGTTAATAGGATATTTTGTGATACTAAGCAGCCTGCTCAGCCTACTGTAATATAAAAAAGGTAAAATGTGACCTTCCACCTCCTTAGAGTAAGGGAACACTGCACTCCCATTTAATCATCAGTGTATTTGCCTATCTTTTGAACAATCTTCTCAGTTTGCCACTCTTGGCTAACTTACAAGCACCCTTTTACTCATCACAGCACCAACCTCTTCTCCCTTCCTTTCTATACTGTCTCCACCTTTCCACCTGCAGAACTCCTCATTCAACTCAGCATTTGCTTTCACTTTTCTTGTTGTCGCTAGCACCAGCTTTTACAAAATATCTTTGCATCTCCCTGCTGTTGAGGTTGGAAGGGACCTCCAGAGATCATCTCATCCAGGGTCATCTGGAGCAGGTTGTCCAGGACCATGTCCAGATGGCTTTTGAATATCTCCAAGGATGGAGACTCAACAAACTCTCTGGGCAACCCATGGTGGTGCTTGTTCATCCTCAGAATAAAAAAGTGTTTACTGATATTCAGATGGATTCTGTTTCTGTTTGTGCCCATTGCCTCTTCAATACCTTTTTTTTTACCTTTTTCAGACCTCTTTCATTCATATCTGTAAGTGTTCCTACGTACAGTCATGACAGCAATCAAATCGCTGGTCCGTGGACACCCATGGCTTGATATTCTGCTACAATTGTCTTTTTTTTTCCCCTTATGCTTCCCTTACTGACTGCTTTCATCTATTGTCCTTCATCTCATGCTGCAAATGTAAATTCCTGAGGAAAAGGGCTCTCATCTTTTTTTTCCTGCTTCTGCAGCACCTAGCCAATAGTTCCCGGTCTATGCCTGGGGCTCCCTGACACCATGTAGATACAAATAGCAACAAAAAATAAGGTCAGTTTGGTTCTTTCTTTCAAAACTCCTGTAACATCTATGCTTATTAGGGGAAAGAATTTATATGCACAAAGACAAAGGAAGAAGAACTGTATAATTCCCCTACAGTCAACCTCAACATCTGTGGAAAATCCTGCAAATGTGTCTGTCCATGGACAGGAAGGATATTTGATTCCCTATCACTAATTTGAAAGTTCATTATTTTTATCAGGCACACCACTATGCAACTCAGAAGGACTTAAATATTTTTGTTTGTTTGGTTGGTTTTCATTGTTCTCTTGGAGTCCAAAATTCAGTGATGGAGTATGCAATATAATTTTGGGGGGAACTAAGATCAAAGCAAGATTTTTTTTCTTTGCATTCCTCTGATCTTCAGCAGCTTTGAAGACGCTCTAAACTAGGTCAGATATCAACATGATGTGGTCATGGCTAAGTCACATCCTATCTCTTCCTGGTGATGACGGAGGGAGCTTAGACACAGTTAAATGAGTCTGAAAAGATAAACCTAAATTGTGAAAAGCCATTCAATTTGCAGATGCTGGGGCATCTCTCCTGCACCACGTTCAGTGTTGGTGCACTGAGTGTATTGCATTTTCCTTACATTGGCATAGGTTTCTTCTGCCTCAGTAGGATCTTTTAAAGTGTATTCTATATTTCTGGCTTTTTTTTTTTTTCCCCTGACATTAAATAACTATAAATGTAGGTCATCAACTGGGCTATTGTATTGCATTCTCTACCAACATATTTGACCTTGATTTCTGATTGTATCTCCACTACCTTTACAGGAAATATAAGGGGACCCTTCCATTGGCTAAAAAACCCTGTGGATCTATTTATTCTTTCATTTACACAAGGTAAAACAGAGTAATTATATATGAAAACACCACAGACCCCATATATGGATTACACTATAAAGGCTTTGTTTGCTCGCTTCTAATATCTTTAGGTTTTTTTGTTTTGTTTTGTTTTTAATCAAAAACTGCCTTGCTTTGAAACACAAACACTTCTTTTAGTACTTGGGTTTTGTTGGTCTTTTATCTTGTTTTAATTAGCTCACTTGGGAAGTAATGTAACACTATTGCAGAAAAAGCTGTATCAGTAGCTGAATCCTTCTTTTCAATTAACCATACAAATCCAGGCCCTCTTCCCACACTTATACTGCATTATTCCACACTTGGCACAATCTACTACTCTCAATGTTCTTCATTATTTTAAGGCCATCTTGATAGGAAACAGCCCTTTCTCTTGTTTTGTGCCAGCAGGCAGCAAGATGCACACTTTTGTTCACCCATCTGGAGTCCACCATAACAACCATAACCAGGGGTGCACGCAGTACTGCAAAGTCCTACAGCACCTCGCTACTGAAATAGAGTAATCACTGAGACTTCAAAAAACCACAACTCCTCCCAAGGCCATAAAAAGGAATTTTTAATGTCTTGCTGCCAAGCAATTTCTGCTGAAAGAATAGAAATACAGAAACTAGAATCCAATCCTTGCTAGTACAGAGAAGACTTATCCTGGTTTTATGGAACATTGTACAAACAAGGGAAGACTCTATGGTTTGCTCCCAGGGAACTCCTCACTACAGGTGCATCAGGGAGGCAGAAGCATGGACAGACAACCAAGGATAAATAAATGTTTCCTGGATACAAAGGGCAGAATTAGGAAGGCCAAAGAACAGCTAAAGCTGAAATTGCTGAAGGACATTGAGGTCAACAGGAAAGGTTTCTACAGCCACAGCAGCAACAAAAGAAAAACTGGGAAGAATGTGGGCCTGCTGCCCAATATGGTTGGTGATCAAGTGATAGAGAATATAGAAAAGGATAACTTGGTGAAGGACTCAATGTCTTCACTTCTTCAGCCTTTACTGGCAAAGTCTGCTGCTCACTCCCAGCCTTTCAGGTCTTTGCTTAGTAGCAAAGTACCTCAGAGACAGGTACTACCCATCATACAGAAGGATCAAATTTGATGCTAATTAGGTCAGCTGGACACATGCAAGTCCATAGGCCTGGATAGGATGCATATGAAGGTGCTGGGAAACTGGCCTGATGTTATTTTGGGACCATTCTATGATTGAAAAGCTGTGGTGATTAAGGGAGTAAAGACTAAAGAAGGCAGCTGTTAAAAATGTCTTTAAAAAAGGCAAGAAGGATTTAGGGAACATACTCGGAAAAAAAATAAATCCTTTGATTCATAGGAAGATGTTGATAGGAAGGTATTATGGAAGCTTTGGCATATCTTGTCTTTAGAAAATAAAACTGCTTCAGTATTTTTGGAAAATGCTGAGATTGACAAAATAGAAAGACTTGTAGCAATGGGAATTTTCTCCAAAAAATGTTTTTGGAAGAACCTCCCAAATAATTTTTGAACTGCAGTTTATGGTATTTAGCAGAATACCATTTGCTACAGGGAGGCGATAGTTTCTCATCAAAGGTGAATAATGAGGAATATCACAAATACAAATGTGTAGTATCCAAGAGAACCAAAAACCCAGAGGAACTTCATACAGACATAGTAACATGATAATTGCATGTAAACTGGATATGATAAAACAAACATTGTGTCTTTCCAGTAATATTTTAAAAAATTGAGTTCTCTGTAACTGAGCAACGTAGCTGAACATTTCTCCAGAGCAATGACATGTCATTATGATTCCCAATTTGAGATGCTAAATTCTTTAACATATTTTTTAATATCTACAGATAAATGTGCCGTATCAGTGTGATATCCTGATGGCTCAGGCTGTACAGAGTTTGACAGTGTTCTTCTAGCACAGTCTGCATTTAAACTAAAGAAGCACAATACATACTGCAGTCAAAGTTCCTTAAAAACATACCTGAAATGCACATATTACTCAACAAAGCTCTATCTGATGAGTTCCCTAAATTTATTCCCTACAGCTCTCCTGGTAATTTGCATTACTTCAGTCTGGACAATTCAGTTTGTTAATACCTTTCTGATCGTGACTGTGCAGAATTGTAAAGAATAGGGCAGGTCTTGGACTGAGCTGACACATAGTAAACCCAGCTGAGTAAAAAAACATAAAGGCAAACGTCTTTATGCTTTTTAATATCTCCAGCATCTCAGTTTCTCTCCATCTGAGATCCTTTTGGTGTTGATCTAGTTTTGATATAAAATAAAATGACAGTTGTTTCAGTGAGCCTGTTTGAGCAGAAAATGTTTCTGGAGCACACATAACTGTATAGTATGGACCATATAGTAGTCCTGCTCTACATCCTGGGAACACACATGAGCAATGAGCGTTGTGTGCCTGGGGAACATCCATCCATCTGATTTCCTCTGGAAAATTACCAGCTGATGTAATTTTCAGCAACCCTGAGCTGACAATAAGTTGCTGCATGTGGTAGCAGCAGAATCTCGACAGAACACAAATTAGATTAATTGAATGTCCACGTACACTCCTGCTGAGCCACACAGCACTATCCAGAAGAATTAGGGTTTCTACTAAGCCCCATGTCACAGTGGATACTCCCTAACCTCGTGCCCGACACAACTGTCTGAAAGAAATACTGCACATTGACTCAGGGAGAGCACCAGCTGGCACCCTGGGATGGTTGGCAACACTGCTCTGGCCACCTTAGGAGGCCACCACCCTCCATTTAGGCAGCAGAGCTGTCTGGCCGGCCAGGCAGGGAGTGCAGTCTAGCAGCCCACTGCATCACAGCTCTAGCTTACTGATATAGAACAGGTAGAAGAACTCAATCAGATCATGAAGTCATCGACTTTATTTAAGATTTCTTGTCCTATTTTTTCCCCTAAATGTTCATATATCCACGTTTACAAGTCTCTGAATGTGGTGGTAAGAAGAAGACATCATATTGATATGGGACTTACCACTTCAAAAGGCACTTTCAACAGGAAGTTGAAAAAGTATTTCATTTCATTTCATTTGTCTATGCCCTTGAAAACACCTTCTGTTATTAACAGACATGGCTTTTGAAGGACAACATCTATTTTTATCTATATACATCTACCCTCAGGATTCCTTTGTTTTCCATTTTAAATCAGAATACTTCATTAACTGCTGTGTTTAGATTTTAGGTAGTATTTTATTATGTTAATTTTGTTTCATTTCCTTTGTTTCTCTCTGCTGTAGATTGCTTGGGATGTCCTCATAAGCAAACACCGAGGCCAGGTTCTTTTCAATGGTATCCGGTGACAGGACAAGGAGCAACGGGCACTAACTGGAACACAGGGAAATTCCACCTCAACATGAGGAAAAGCTTCTTTACTTTGAGGGTGACAGAGCACTGAACAGGCTGTCCAGAGAGATTGTGGTGTCCTTGCTGGAGATATCAAAACCAGCCTGGATGCGTTCCTGTCTAACCTGCTCTAGATGAATCTGCTTTGTTGGGGGTGGGGTGGACTAGATGGTCTCTGAAGGCCCCTTCCAACTCAAACCATTCTGTGACTGTGATTCTGTGAATGCTACATACAATAAGTAGGTGGAATTTTGCATTCCTTATGTTTTTTTAAAATGGAAGAATGGAATCAGAACTACTGGAATCAAACACCACCTCTTTATAAAACCATTGTCACCACAATGCAGTAATTAAAATCTCCATTTCCTACGTGGAGCAGCCCTTAACTCATATTTTAAATTTACAGATAGTAAAATGAAATGTTAATTGAAATTGCATTAGCTGAACAGAAGGGTTTAGATCATTTAGAAGATTTTAGGCTAAAGCATATGTGAAACAATGTTTTCTTGGGTCTGAGGCCTCTTTGCAGGTGAATGGAATCAGAGCACCTCCCAGTGTTGCTTATGTGCTGCTGTGTGGGAAGAGTCACCAGCAAGACCTCAGCTTCAACCCACATTCACTTTCCCGTGGGAGCTCATCATAGTGGTGACACAACTGAAAACATGTCATCTGACCTGTGAAAACTGTTCCTAAAACAACTGTAAGTTTTGTGTCCTCAAATAAACAAGTAACACAGAACACTGTGATGGGAGGTATTCAACCTTTTTTAAAGAGACTTAATAATTACAGAGTTTTGGAATAATAAGGAAATTCTAGCTAATATTCAGCCTTCTTCCAAACAATACTTCATCAGTTAAAAAAAAAAAAAAGGTGAAATTCTATCCCCATTTAAGCCAGGTGGAATTTTACCATGGACTTCAGTGGGACCAAGGGAAGCCCATGATCACATAAGTCATTAAATAGCTTCAGTGAGCTTCAAATTTTAAACAGTGAATGAAATTGAAATAATTCCATACGATCAAAAAAATGACAAAAAGTGACTTTTTGACGAAATTAATGGCACAATGACTAAAACGGTTACTTTTCATGGTATAAAATTCAGGACTATTCTTACATTAATAGTAAGTAAGATGTCATTTTTAAAACAATTATTATAAAGCTCTTCTGAGGCAAACAAAAATTAGATAGGAAGAAAGAGAGTTATACTTAGTACATTATTCATATGTGTATTGGTTGAATTCACTTATATTCATAATTTTCCCACATCTTTAACAGTTATGAACAAGCACTTCTATGTTTGCCTTTCTTACAGACTCTCATGCTGCTAAAACCCTTCTTGCTTTTGTGTATTTGAAATGTGTTTACGTCCTTGTGGATTATCAACAAGCACACTTCTTTTTCTTATACTATTTATACACTGAAAAATTCTTGTTATTTCTGGTACTGCTGCTGCATATGTTACTTTTAAAAGACAATCCTACTCATAGCATGCATTAGTCTTACACTCTTACATTATTAATGCTCGATAACGATGTCTTACCATAACCTTCAATCATATGCCTTAACATATCTGGGCTTTGGAAAGAATATTGAGGCTGTTACATTTCTGCTTATAAGCATTGACATTCTTAACAAATATACATTTGAAGTACATCTTCAGTCTACTGACGCACTGCACTGGCTAAGAAATTCTGCTGATCTAATAAGGAGATGGGAACAGCCTTTGAAGTCAGTGATCCATGAGGTCTCCATACCATACAAGTTTTGACATACCAGAGAGATGACAGTATACTGAGCCAACTCTCTGATTGGAGAAGTCATAAAAGACAGCACACACATATACACATGGTTTGTCTGCTCACCACAGCTTTGTTATTCTGCATTTTAAAGATTTGCACGTGTTGTGCCAATTCAAAGACTATCTCTGAACTTCATTCCAGAGACTGGAAAAAGAATGTGGATTATTTTGCTGGGGCATGTCCTTCTGTGCTACATGGTCTGCATTACAGAGGCAGGTGGCTTTCACTCTGCACAAGGACACTTCCTCCTCTGGTACAAAACTATAGTTATTTTATCTAATCCCGATATCTGTGTTGGAAACAAGTTTTATCTCCAATTAAGTTATCATCCTGGGCCAAATCAGAATTCCTTCAATCAGTAGAGTAAATTGGACAAACAAAATGAAACCTCTAGGATTTGGCTGCTCTATTACTCAATGAATGAGCTTGGTGTGCTTCAGGCAAACACTCCCTGCCCAAAAAAACAATGTGTTGATGGAATTCACTGAAATTTTAATTACGAATTCAGAACTCAATGACAATCTCACTGAAGTTAATGTGACTTGGACTGTTAGTATGAATGAGAGTGGAAGCAAGCCTTGCATTCTTCTTTCTCTCTTGCGGCATTTAATAGCATCACTTAGTTTGCCATGGAACTTTAGCACAGGTAAGCCATGAAACATGCAGCAACTGTTTATGTACCATTATGTACGTTTAAAATAATTCATATCTATAAAGATAGCTTGGTCTTTCCAGCAGTTGCTCAAAAAGTCATAAATAGAAAAAGGTCAAAATAGTAATGGATTTGGTCCTACCGAAACCAAATATTTTCATATTTACAAAACTGATAAAAAAAGAGATTTGTAGAGGTTTTATCATGAACATACTGCTTCTTATCTACAGCACTTTGGAATACTACAGTCATTCATGGTTGTGACAAGAGTAGTAGACAAAGGAAAGCATATTCAAAGACTTAGTAGTAACGAGGTCACAGAGCATCCTATTTTTAATTCTGAAGCTTTTATAACTTAAAAATCTATTTTAAAACTCAAAAAAATGATGTGTACTTAAAAGAAAAATAAAATAAAAGAACTATAGAACTATACTTTACTAAGAATATATGTTTTTAGATTATATCCTGTCCGGGCTGGAATCACAACTATTACTTGCTCGCACCAGAACAAAAAGTTTCTGATTGTTTTCACTGGTTTTCTCATTACTCTCAGAAAATAGTCCCCCTCCCAACACTACTGTATACTATAATGAACAATACAAAGACTCAGCATCAGTAGGTCTCCACTTGGCCTCGTTCTCCTATGGTTTACCCGGATGTTTCTGATTCTCTTTGGAATTCATACAGTAGAAGGTAAATTGATTGAATCAACCCTTCTAGTCAAGAAGTGGTGGAAAAAAACACATGTACACAGAGCCTGTCTTTTAATCTCAACTAAATGAGAAATCCTGTCTTTAAAACAATTTTCTGGTAGATACAAACTGGTACATAGTGGCTGTGGTTAGACAATCAGCACAGACTGACTCAGCTAAACTACAGAAACTTAACTAAATACAGAATGATTTTTCACGGCAAAAATACCCAAACCAATCCAAAACAATAAAAAATCTGAAAACCAATCTATTAACATTGAGAATCACTGAAAAGAAGGCTGTTTCATTTCAGAGGCCTGATAACCAGCGTTGATAAGGAGAGCAAAATTCAACTCCCAGAACATGCATGCTCACATAAGTTGCTTGATCTATGGAAGGATTCAAAAATCATCTTCTTTTAGTGGGGGAATTGAAAATTTCCTTGCTCTGGTTGGTATAATTGTCACCAGTAAACTTAATCACTGCAGACTTAATGTGCACAGGAAACCTTGTGACGGAATGATTAGCAAAATCCTTCCCCGAGGAAGGTGCTACAGTCATGAGAAATTAATCAGGACGTGAGGGGTATAACTTTGCAAGGTCATGTCCAAAGGTCTTTGTTTGGAAACAGGAGAAACAGTGCCTGTAAACTAGGTATATTTTCCAATGTGTTATCTATTATTTGCCATAATATGTAGACAGACAATATACTATTATTTGTCAGAATGCACATCTGGTGATTGGGAAACCTGGGAATCTAAGACAGAATTTATGCAGAAATTGTTCTGTTGATTTTATTTTGTTTTGCATTTAATTTCTGACTTCTTGGCTTCAGTGAACTTGTCATCTGTGATCAGCAAATGACGTGACAGACATTGCATAGTCACGACTTTGGACCTCTCTTCACCCAGGTCCTCAGCCAGTTTAAAGAGTTATGCAGACTTCCCCAACCAATATTTCACCTTGCTGTCCACTCAGCTCTGGGAGCTGGTATTAAAAGACACCTCTCAGTATCCCTCGAGGGACAGATGAGCACTGTGAATTAATTTAACCTAGCAGTTCAATCTCTACGAACTTGCTACAAACTAATGAAATTACATGGTCAAGCAATGACAGACTGGTGCTACACTTAAGCTCCTTTAATGTTAGTTTCTAACACCCAAGGTAACAAGAAGATATTTCAAGAAAGGCTTGTTATTTAATGAATCTCCGATAATTGTAAAATTGTGGTGTTATACTTAATGTTTAGGTAACTTCTACCATTAGGTGTCAGACTGCGGGGAAAAAGTAGAAAAGGAAAAGACGATATATTTTCCTTTATTTGACCTTCTTTAACGGAAATCTTTCTTACAAGTTCTGTATTGATATAACTCTTTATGAAAATTTATTTACTTTCCAATGGGTACTTTGTGCTGATTAAGCGAGAAAGGATTACCTTCTTTCCTGCTATTTATAACACTGCTAATGATTTTCTTCGGGGCAAATAGCTTCTTATTTATCTTCCAATGCTTTCCTTGACAGGGACAAAGTCAGGACAAAAAGGTCTTCATTGCTTCTTTTGCAACAAGGTAAAAATATGGAGCTGCCTCCTGTAAATGGCTCTATTCACCCATGTATTCTCATACGTATGGGTCATATTTTTCATATAAAGGGTGTTCCCTGTCATTTTGGAGATTACAGTAAAAACACCTATCCATTACTCAGTTATCTTAAATACTAGTGTATTTCTAAGAAGCACCTGGTTTAAAATAGCATAGCATTATCCTGTTTTTATTAAAATGCCCTGCTATGCAACTGCCCTTCCATTTATAGCAGTTTCACTTTCAGGATAGCGGTGTTTTGGAAAAGGTTTAAAATCAGATGAATCATCAGTTCTCCTGGGAAGCAATGTTCAGCACTAAGCTGCTGGCTCTTTGCCCCATATACAGACATTTTCTAATACAGTCATTACGACAGTTCCTATCCCTCTGTCATATAAAAAAATTAATGAGTTCTTTTCAATAACTTTACAAAGCCCATGAGACATGACATAGCAAATCCCTCCTGTTTTACTTAAATAGTGAGGTTTCCACCTCTGATACAGATTCATATTTGCAGGATCACACATGCAAAGGAGTGGTGTCAGCCTTACAAGCGGTTTCTGTGATAGACTTTGTTTGTCCTACAAAAGCAGCTGTTTCTTGAAATTTTGGGGAAATCTCCTCAAGTATTTGGCATAAAGACAGCCATAGCATTTCAATCCTGTAAGCGCAATGTATTTTCCTGTTTCTCTTAGCCAGTAGAATATACTAAAATTACAATGAACCCATCTGCATTTAGCTTTTGCATATGAAAATATTTTCATAATTGCCATATGGCTCTTCACAAATTTCTGATAACAGTAGCGATGACACATTTGTAATGGGATGTCCCAGTGCAAATCCCTCAAATTAGGAAAACAGCATAATGGAAACATGAGAAAGACTTAGCAGTAAAATCATGCTTACCTTCATATGTTCCACTTTCTAAGAGAGCACCACTTTTCTCCAATTCCATAAAATCTTCAACAGTGATGAAAATATAGTCCACACCAGGGACTTCCCCCTCCTTATGCGGCCTTGTGGTGCCTAGTAATAGGAGGAAAGACACACTGTCAAGCACATGAGCTAAATGTAGAATGACCTTTTTGCAAGTTTTGGAAAATTTGCAGAGTAAACTGTTTATACAACACATTATATAGCACGGTGAGGACGTCTTCCAAAACCTGTTGTGGTTTGGCCTCAGACGGCAACAAAGAACCACGAAGCTGCTCTCTCCCCCTCTCTCCCCCCCTCAGCCCTGAGGGGAGAATCATAAGAAAAAGGCAAAATTTGTGGCTTGGGACAAAGGTAGTTTAACAGAACAGCAAAGGGAACAAGAAAACAACAATAACACTGGTAGAGGAATGTACAAACACGCTTACAGTACCACCGCTCACTGACCGGGCCCGGGACCCCCAGCCCTCTCCCCAGCAGCAGCTTCCTGCCCCCTCCCTCGGTGAGTCCCCCCAGCAGGGCTCACTTGGGATGGGACACCCCTGTCCATGCCAGAACCTGGGGAGAATTAACTCTATCCCTGCCGGAACCAGGACAAACCATATAGCTACACTTGTTGAAGCTGACGGAGGCATATGAGATGCGTGTTTAAGATCATACCAGATGCTTTTTGGATTCATATTATTTATTTTCACTAAAGAAAATGTATCATACTGCTATTCTTTTATGTAACTAGACAGACCCCCAGTGACACCAGGCATTCAGAAGTAACACAAATCTTCGATGTGTATTTTCTGTGGCTTCAGACAAACCCTTGTCTACAATTAATCTGCTTCATGATCTTTTAAACATTTATTTAGTACACAACCTGTAAGTAAATCTGTAGGGTTACATTCACCTTGCGTGTTTCACTGCCATAAGTGGACTTGATAAATGGTTAGGCTTAAGGGATGAGTGATTCAAATCACCTGCTAACCATGCTGTCAAACTGCAAAGGTGCTCTTATTTAGTTATTGCCTCTATTGTCATCTCTGGATGACAGAACTCCATAAATGCTGACAGACAATATTTCATACATGCTGAGAAGCAACTCGGCTTAGCTAGCAGAAGTTGACATTCTAACAGGGAAGCATCTGAATTTGACCTAATTTCCTAATGGTCCAGTTTATTGTGGTCAGGCTATCCCTTCTTTGACTGAAACCAGTCAATAAATCTCAAAATTCCATTTGGAAATGGGAGAGTTTTAGGTCCTCTCAGTCTTAGGGTGTTTGAAGCATCTTAATAAATCAATTTTTTTATCAATACTGTAATGATTCCATAATACTGCTCTGCTCTGGTGAGACCTCACCTGGAGTATTGTGTGCAGGTCTGGAGCCCTCAGTATAGGAAAGATATGGACCTGGTGGAGCGGGTCCAGCAGAGGGCCACAAGGATGATCAGGGGGTTGGAGTACTTCTGCTCTTCAGGCTGAGGGAGCTGGGGTTGTTCAGCCTAAAGAAGAGGAGGCTTCGAGAAGACCTAATAGCAGCCTTCCAGTACCTTCTGCCATGTATATAAACTATTACAGTCAATAGAGATATTGTCAATGGCAGAAGCAAGAGAGCTATTCAGCTGCCTACCTGCTAAGAGCTCAATTCAGTTGGCCATATATAGGTCTCTGTGGGAGCCTCAGATATCCATGTGAAGCTAGCAGATATGCAAAGGACAAAATATCCCTTGCGTTGCCCCAGATGCACCAGATCGTCCTTTGCACTGCCCAAAATGTGGCTGTCCTAACCTCATACTGAATCCCACTCTATTGCTGGAGTCTAAGGGAGACTTCTGTGCAATGAAGAGCAAATTAGAAGTGCAAGGTTCTTTCAGTGATAATGGCAGGACTTCCACGCTCAGTGATTCCTGCTGGCCAGTGCTCAGCTTCGCCAAAGCACTGGATGGCCTTCAGAGTTGTCCAAAATCTTTGCTGTCAGAGGAGACATAGAGACATAATGGTGCCTTAATTAGGTTATCTGCACTGCTTGTCGTAGACACCTTTCTCTCCTCACAGGCAGCCTGGAGGTCTATGGAAAAGACTGAATGAGCCTTAGAAGTTAGTATTTCAGTAGCCAAGATCAAAGAATATGTTTTGATAAATCTATAAGACGCTTTCCTCATTTGTCTGATTACAATTCCCTTTTCATCACAACATTTAAAACTAAAATTCATCTTATTAATCTTATTTCATCTGTTTCTGGGAATTTCACATTTGCCAAAACGGGGTCATTTGGATTATTACTGCTATTGTGTTTCAGGGATGTTATGGTTAAATGCTCAGACACTCAGAGTGTCCATAAACATGTTGAATTTATTCCCCATGGAATATCTGACCCCTGGGGATGCAGCACAACCCTCAAAGATCTACAGCCCTTTGTGAGAACTGTGCAGAAGTACAGGGATTCTGGCGATACCCGAGCTCCCGGGAGCTCTGCTAAAAGCACAGGCATCTGATGTTTGATCTGCATGCTTTCTCCTGAGGAATTTTTCGCTCCCAAAGTCTATTGACAGGAACTGTATCTTCCTCATAAAGCACAAGAGACAAGCAAGCTATGACAAATCAAGGCTAAGTTGTTCCTAGACATGGCATGGGGAAGAAGCTCTAGAAGTACCTCTAATTTACGGTTTCTTCAATATTTTTTATGTGGCCAAACTAGGATTACCAGAAGTTTATCAATCAGACAAAAATACAGTTTACATAAAAAGTGGAGGTAAGCCCTGCTTTGAGTAGAAAGTTGGACCAGGTGACCTACTAAGCTCCTTCTCAATCTAAATTTCCAATGATTCTATGATATTAAGTGTTAATACACTGCAGTTTGTTTCTCTACTTTGGTGTTATTGTTTGGGCTGGACTGGCCACTGCATGAATGACAGATGCTCTCTTTATTTGCTAAATATCCACTAGAAGCAGCCACTGTCTGAAAAATATGTTAGTAACTTCAGACGGTGCAGGTAGTTAAAGAGACTTAACTGAAAAGTAAAATTGCTGAAAAATAAATTGGTTGTTTTAGCTCATACCAGGACATTTGGTCACTGTCTTTGGTCAAGTTGCCCAGAAAGTGTAATAGACTAAATTTCAGATTCTGAATCCCTCTCTTAAATTGGAAGCTAAAGACCAGACATTTCTGCCTTTATATGACTTAGTCTTGTTCTTTTGGATACGGCACATATATGAGAATGTTTGCATATGCCTTGCATTATGAATTGAATATTCTGTCTAATCTGCTTCCCCTATTTCAAATTAAATACACGGTCCAATTATAGACTAATTCTGTATCCATAACACACAGCTTAATTCTAGCCTGTCTGTTCTCCAGTGAAACTGCTCATCACCTATCCCCACATGTAAGGTAGCCAGGAGATGCTCTGTATTTAGAGCTGCAGATGTAATCACTGTCTTGTTCTGTAACACTCCAAGATTTCAAATAGTTCCTATTTCGCTTCAAGATGAAACTAATAGATTTTTGTGGAAAAACCAAAAGACCCAGAAAACCACTTCAGAACTGCCAGTGTGCTACAGTACACAGCAGCTACTTAATTTAGTCTCCCTGAATCCCAGTTTTCCACTGATTTTCCTAGGCAACTAAATAGCTACTGGTAATTCTACAGTATGCTTTTCTTTCTCCATTTCTTTTGCACCCCATGATTTCACTAGATATCCCAGCATGGGGATGAGGAATCCTTTCTCATGAAAGTTGAATTGGAATGGGTAAATTACACAAATTAACATTTTTCAGGAAAAGCAGATTTTCTAGAAAATTTCTTGCCCATTCTACCTATACTTGCTATGTCTGTCCTACAATGCCTGGAGATAATACTGTCACTCGGATAGCAATGTGGAAGGTTCCATTCTCTTTTTCTTACAATCCTTAGGGAGTCTGCTCCAAGAGCTCTGCATCATATACTGAGGGTAGTGCTCTTATAAGATGTCAACTATTCACTTCCTTCAAAAAATGGAGAAAAGAGGAAACCATGATCACTAGTTGCATGTGTTCAGGGTGACCCTTACAACAGCAGTTTCCATCCCCACCAGAACTTTATTGTTCTTGATAAAATCTTAGTGAGTCCCATTTCCCTCCTGCATCTGTTCTCATTCCTTCAGCCCGGAGGACCTGAGATCTTGCAAACGGTTAAAGCAATTCCCAGGCTAATGGAATAATCAATAGTTACTGCCTCTTTTACTCCTTCACCCTGGAGGAACTGAGTTGCTGCTATTAATGCTTCTGCTGTCCTTTATACCTTTCTGTAAGCACCATAGCGTTTGCAATGTGCAGGTTTACAGACTTGGAGGCAGTTACTGGAGAATCTTAAACACCCATTAAGGTCTCAACATTGAGGTCTATATATAGGAATCTTATACACTATAGGCAATTTTTCTTTTTCCTTGCCTTTAATCTACTGAAGAGTTACTGCCGTTAATAAATTTTGTCTTTCACCACATTCATATAGACAGATAAGCAGGCCTAAAACCTATGGTGATTCAAGACTTAAAACAAAGGATTAATTCCAAGCCTTACAGAAAAACAACACCTCTTGTTATACAGCATCAAGGCTTAATAGGACACTCTTGCTACTGCTTATAATATTTAGCTTTTTATTAATGTAAAATGAAAATAGGAACTCAGTTACCATTTTGTTACCATGGTAATGTATGAAAAAATAATCTTTGAATTCCATAATGAAAGAACACGATACTTTTAGATCTTGCAGGATCAAAACCAGCAAGAGATATTTCCACTATGCATATTTATGACAAATGCAATCTATTGTTGCTGTTGAACAGAAGACGCAAAAGGAGTAGCTTGCAAGTAACCACGACCAGTCCATAGAAACAAGTGCTGTCACACATGTAGGTACTCTAGAAATTACAGGAGCTTGATCTACCAAGTCTGGACTGATACTGACTTTCTTTGCTTTCATGAGCACTGTTTGCATCATTCCTCAATTTGCTCTCAAAATTAATATTAAGGTCATTTACTTAGCTACTACTTTGTGTGAATTTATAACTTCAAGATGGATAGTTGATACAGTTTAGAGATATTTGAACCTTGTGGCAGGGTTTGTTTTTTTTTGTTTGTTTGTTTTTAACAAGAACTTTGCCTTTGCCTTGTTTCTTCTTCTATTCTAGAGGGGGAAACATGGTGATTCACCATACACCAGTGCAGGCTTTTCATGCTCAGTGTTATGTTATATGATGGTGCTATGTTTCTGGAGAGGAATTAGGTGATGTTTAAATATGCCTTTGAAAGTGCATTTTTCTTTTAACTGAGTATAAGGCACACGAGGGTATAAACTTAGACACCTAAGAAATCTTTACAATGAATAAAAAAAAAGGAGTGTTAATTTCACAGCAGTAAACTATTTTTGAAATACTGCTTATATGAGTTTGGGGAACAATAAATAACATGTAACATGGAAGTTTTATGTTGACTGCTAGTGCAGATTGGAAAAATGGTCAGTTCATGTAGTGTTCAGTCCAGATTTCCATTATTAGTACTTTCCAACTCTGGAAGAACTCCAGGATTGTAAAGCTCCACACCAGCTTGTACAGGTAGGATAACAGTTTGAAAATATTTCTACTTCTTAGAAACACTGAATCTTCACAGTCTCTGTCCAGCTCTGCTACTTTCAAAAGCAGGAAAGATGCTCTCTCAATGTTTCTTTCATTGCTACCGTCATGTACTTATGCATGATAGGAAAAGAGGCACATTTAGCTATTTTTCAGCACTGGAATATGAATGTCAGTTAAAAATCCCAGAACTATGACAGGAAAGACTCAGAAAGGTGTTCTGTGCTCAGTACCATAGACACATTTTCAAGAACACCTCAGAGTAAATAATCTGTAATTTACTGTAAATAATCTGTAATTTACAGTCTTTGGCAGCATTACATGGCTAATATCACAAGTGGTGCTCCTGTACAGTCTATATGATGGTCAGCAGAGTAGAAGTAACGGCCAGAGTCCCTGCATGGTCCAATACCTACTCACAGACTTTGTGCACTGCTTTCACTGCTCTGAGCTTATAGGCATATTATAAATATTTATAAGATTACATTTTTAATTTCAAGTTAAGGGCAAACATGGCACACCACTATCCAAACACCTTTATGGTTACTTAGCTGATTTGCATTTGGATTCACAGATTGGTTCCTATTGCACGAGGTAAATAGAAAAACAAAGGGGTGTCTTTGCCACAAGGATTTATAGTGTAGACGAAAGGCACAGTAATAACCTAACCCTTTTTGCATAATGATCTGCTCCTAGATTCATTTTCCAAATGTATGGAAGTGAATAGGGCTTATTGTGTTTATTTGTTCCAAGTATAACAAAACAAAGAGAAAAAAATCTTTGCTATATAAAGCCTTTTTATTAGACATTCTACTGAAAATTTGTTCTGTAATTCTGCTCTGTACAACAGCTTGTTGCAGAAAGCGCTATGCCAGGCTGTCATACATTACAGTAGCTGGAGGGATCCCTCCTGCAGAAACAGACTGCTAATCTTTAATAAACTTCAGCTGAGCCCTTGGTACGACCTTGTATACATTTTGCTTTAGAAAAATTCAACAATGTTTAATTAGCTCTTTTGTTTATTCGCCAAATTACTCTGAGACACTACTACTGTGAGGAACTGAAATGTCTGCGAAATTATACCTATCTTGTCAAATTACTAACTGCATTAAGTAGAGAAACACTACATTTGTCTTGATCTACTGAATTCCCAGCTGAAGAGAATAATAAACATAATTTTCAAGTAAAGTGATTTTAGATGTGCTACAAAGCAGGAAGCTTCAAGTGTTTATGATACTTCTGACAATAACAACATAAAACACAATGGCATAAGCCCCTTCTTGCCAAGGGTCATGAAGAGGAAAAGTTTTTCCTCTTCCTAAGCGTGTCATACCAGCAATTTGTCTGATGTATCCCTATAAAAATAATTGCAGAAATAAAGGAATCAATTCCAGATTCCTGAAAATATGATTCAGGGATAATAGTTTCAAACTGCATCAATAAACAGGTTGTTGGCAAATGTGGTCCTGAAGAAGTTCTCCAAGTTAATCAGTTCAAACATCACTAGCAAAGGTGCTAAATGCTCTACGGTGAGGCAAAGCCAGGCATTTAGCAGGTGCTGAGTTGTGGGACTGCAGCATTATTTGCAATGTTACACAAAGAGAAAACTCAGAGCTGTTTAGAAAAAAAACATCTTTTTAGAACATCCAGGATTTTCTGACCAAGTTTTAGTAGAAAGGCAAAAGCACTTAGCCATATTTCTTCACAGAACTAATAGTTTCATTTCTGGGTGTTTAATTCATGTTATAATAAAAGGACTTTTTCCAAGTGCCTGACCCATATTTTTAACAGTTTCTAGTATACTTTGGGATTAATGACCTTGCTTGTTACATTTTGATTTTTTCCGAAGAAGCAAAATGTAAGATTGTGAAAAGCGGTCTTAAAGGACTGTGTACTACATTGTAACGCTCACATTCTATAATACCATGTAACTACTGGGACAATATATTATACAGTGTAAAACAGAGGCAGTGACTTACTGGATTTTAGATCTACAATGCACAAAGTAGCAGATAACCATGTCTTTTATGGAAAGAATATGCATTCACTCTGCAGTTCTTTAGATTTTCACTTTTTCTAAACTTGAGACACATACATTATGTAAACTAGATAAGCTCCTGCCTGGTGGTTAGCAGGATTATTACACTCCAGATGTATATATCCTTTCAAATACTTCTTTTTTTTTAGATTCGGTATGCATTCAGTAGCTTCCAATTAAACACAGCCTGGGTTTTCTATTTGTTATTTTGGCTTCATGCAATATGACAGACACTGTACAGTGTGCATAAAACCAGCTAAACAGATAATTTATGCATTTTAAGAATTAACTCATACTGGACCTGAATAGCAAAGTAAAATTCGAAGAAGGGAATGACAGTAGTTCTAGCTGAGGACTGCTGGTAGGAAGGTTATTTATTTGTTTATTGATTTTGTTAGTTATAAGAGGACCACTGGAACCAGCAAGACACGCAAAGAAATGCACCACAAGAGCTGTAGGCTGAGACAGACACTTGAAGACTTTAAAATAAGCTGTGACATACCTGGAGCTACCCATTACACCATGCAAGGATATGATCATTGCACTTTCATGCTGTTATCCTGTGACAGGCACTGATATACCGGGTGTTCCCTCTACAAAGGTATGTGACTCACTGCCTAGTAATTGTGGCATGAATTAGGTCACTTTCCTGCTGTTGCTGAATTCCCCATTAAGCCTGCAGAGCACCTTCTTTTAAGAACAACTCTGACCCAGCATTAAGCCCAACTATACAAGCTCCATTGCCAGCACAGCATTTGAGCAAATAAAACATCTTTTTTTCATTATCTCTGCCAAGAATATCTTTTAAGATGTTAACAAAAGATGTCAGATATAAAAGCTAATAACAGAGCAGTGTGAATACTTTGTGTCAAGTTAGGCATGGAATATTGCAGAAGAGACTCGTAAAAAGTGTCAGAAAAGCTGTTGCTATTGCAGATATCATAAACACCTAAAATACATTCTGTGTAACTCCCAGAAAATACCAAATTGGGAAATTATGGGTATTATGGCATTTGAAAGTGCAGACCATACAGAGGTTAGCAATGGGCCTTAAGGAATCTGATTTTCAGTGCTCAAAAAGTGAAAAGACGAAAAAACGAATCATTCTGGACTCCACATTATTGCCTCAAAAGTTTTTTTTTCTAATGCAAGAATTAGTACCAACAATAAAGCTCTAGAATACACTGGTATTCTCTGCATAAAACATTTTAATGTCTTAGCAGACACCCTTGCAATACATCCCAGTATCTTTCACACTTACTACACAACTAAAAATGATACCAGCTTTCTAAACAGATAGGAAAGAAGTGAACTGCTCTAAAGAAACATTTGAGAATGGAAATTGAAAAATCTGATGATAAATGGATTGTAGGTTGTGCTGGTAGGAAGTTGAGGAGGGATGTTATTTTGGTTAATTAGGAACTTGTAGAGCTAATAAATAATTAATTACGTCCAAGATTATTTTTTGTACATGCTTTAGACATTGTGTTGCTCTTTCAGGGATTTCCACTCCTTCAGGTAAAGACATAAACTGAAACATGATGATAAATCTTTATCCCTTCCCGAAGTTTAGGCGCTGATTCTCATTGCACAAAGTTGTTTACAACCCCATAAACCTTTATTCCAACTATAAACCACAGGTTTTTATATGAAAGTGAATATATGTGCACATGACAACCATCTGAAGAATCAAGATATTCATTAGTGCATTTTGATGAGAAAATCATGTATGTGTGAGCATTCATGTTTCCATACATTCCTTCAGATTTATAAAAGTGTTCTGCTAAAGAGATCTAGACAGACTTTTGATGTTACTAATAAAATAATGGTACACCTAATTAAATGCAAAATGCTTGCTCCTACTAGAAAAGATTAATTAGAACATAGTTTCTTAAGGTCTTCGGAAGAACAAAACCTTTTCTAAGAAATGTCTGATTTTTTGCAGCCCTTCAAGAGGATAGATGATGTAGTTAACGAACTACTTGCGTAGTAGTCTGTTGGCATGTGTAGGTCTGCTGAACAGTCAAGTATTACAGCTGAATTTTTCCCCAGTGTTATAATTTCTATTATTCCTACTGACAGTCCAACTGACTGGAGCATCAATAAAAATATTATTATTAAGTGGGATTTGGGTTAGTTTGTTCAACTGTGGTGTCAAAACATCTATTATACTGTACATTAACATACTTTCAGAAATCCTGTAAGCATATCGCATCTGGAATAAGGGACGACACTGCTATCAACAACTATGGTGGTGTGTGTACACACACACGGCTTTTATACCAATTGATTTTATTAACATTATGAATAAACTGTTCTGGATGACTTCTGTTAGGGAGCTTGTACGTGTTACTACAGAGAACTGAAGAACCTGCTTAAATCATAGCATACCTTGACAGATTCTGCAATGCTTGCAACAATAACGTTAAAACTGAAAAAAATACTATTATTGTTATTTACATATTTTACTCAAACTTAGGGAGCCAGCCACCCTGTAGAATGTCTATTTAATATTTCAAAAGGATTTGTGGAGCTATTAGCTGTTGCTAC
Source organism: Calidris pugnax (assembly GCF_001431845.1). Taxonomy (NCBI): domain Eukaryota; kingdom Metazoa; phylum Chordata; class Aves; order Charadriiformes; family Scolopacidae; genus Calidris; species Calidris pugnax. The sequence continues at coordinate 46,653,922 of NW_015094506.1, forward strand.
TCAGTCCCTGAAAATATTGATAAATGGATTTTCTAAATATACAGTCTTACTTTGAGAGGCATTAAAAGAAGGACTGTGGAATAGGCTACCATAGAAACCATCCACAGCTATATTTCTTAGGCAAACTCACTTCAGCTGTTTTTGAAGTTTATGTCAATAATACAGAACAGTTAATTAATGAATCAATAGTATGAAATACTAACAGGATTTTAAGGGTTATTTACTGATTAGGGCAGATGACATACATAAAAATTAGGGGAGTTCATACCTAAAATAGGGAAGCTAATTAATATATGTGAAAGACAAAATCTACTTAAAACTGGGCAGTCTTTAAACACACGTCTAAAATTCTCCCTCTGTAGCCCTCATAGTTGTGTTCTGCTGGACCTCTGAACAATATCTATCCAAAAAGGCATAGGAGTAAAAGCCAATCCACAGTACATCTCCTCTTCTGAACCAAAAAGTACTTTGGAAAACTACAGTGGATGGTGTCTCAATAGTAGAAGACAGTTACAAGGTACTCAGTTTTCTTCTAGTCCATAGTTTTCATGATTTAATTAATTAGCTTTCACCCCAAAAGTTGATATATACAGCCAAATCTCTGCACAATTCACCAGACAGCTGGACTTGAATTTGGTTTGGTTTGGTGACAAAAAATGCTCATCTATAATAGCAGATACTGTTGCACTCATTTTTAATGAACAGAGTTCTAAGAAATGGTATGAGTGGCTGCGCAACACCTCCAGAAGATTTACAGCTGAAATCTGTGGTGGCCAACTGCTATCCAGACAGCAGAACAAATACTGAACTGACGCACAGGGAGTCATATTCCCTCAGTAGGGATCCCATCAGTGCTAGACAGGAATTCTTACTGTGGGATGGCACTGCACGCTGCAGGAAGGCTTTGAGCAGAAGGAGAAGTCATGCTGGGAGACTCCTCCCCACAGCAGCGCCGCTCTGTCCGTGTAGAAGCACATTTCTCATGTGAAGGTTACAGGCTATCAAACGCTGTACCTCACGGGCACATTGGTATAGCAAGCACGCTTTTTCTTGTCTGCTTCTAGAGTAAGAGGAAGCATCTTGTTCTATTTTTCTTCCTCTTACTTTCCACTACAAACAGCAGAAGTAGGATATACACATTAATGATGTCGACTGCGTGCCAAAAACTTTTCTGTTCCTCTTCTTCACCCACTGTTTCTCATAGCCAATAAAGTTTTGATTGAACTCTGAACTTAGGCAGTGAATTCCAAGTTAACAGAATGTTTGATTTTTCTGTTCTAAACAGTCCAGTTTAAAACAGTGTGACAGAAAATGTATTCTCCTTCCTTTAGATAAATGAATGCATGGTGGAACAGTTCTACTTTGTTATTCAGAAAAGAAATGTATTATTTTTAAACCATCGTAGTTTTTATATTGGATTATTTTCTGTAAAAGCATGACTCCCCATAAAAGCCCAAGTATTTGAAACAGATTTCTTCCCATCTGTTTTTAGGAAAAAAACCCTGTTTTTAGCTTAACACATATTAATAAAAAAAAAAAAAATCACTCTTCAGTAAGTGGAATAAATTATTTATACAGGAGTCATTATTTTATAGCATACTCACAAACTTAAAAGTGCTTGCTGCAGATTTAGATATTGTGACTATCTTCAAGTTTCTAAAAGAAATTTTAAAAAGCTTTTTTCGTTCTTCTTCTGAAGATAGAAAAAAACCTCAACAGCTTAGATTTAGCTTCAAAGGAGTCAAATACAGTTAAGGTGAGGAAATAAATGTCATGTAATTTTAAATGAGGGGAAGCCCACTGCTACTCTTATCTCCTACAGGAATTATTTCTGAGGTGTACCTACAGCACTCGTGAAGGTCATTTCATGAAGACTATATGCTCCAACTGATGGACAATTTCTTTATTCAAGAGGAACACAAGTGTTATCTGGAAAGTTATATCTGAATAAAGATTTCAGGCCCAGGTGTGACCTTGATATTCCTGCATTCAGCAGTGCTGAAAGAAAAGTTGTTGGTGAGTGGCAAGCGTTACTATGGTTGGCTAATTAAAATTGCTGCTTTTAATTTACAGTGAGGCTTCATTTTCTGATATGATGAGTTGTAATAATGATAGAATTGTGGTGTTACTGTCTAACCCAGTGTCATGTACTTTTAGTGGATATTGTTATCTACAGTTTGGGAAAAAATCAAATATATATATGTTAAATCAACATATATATGTAAGACTCTACACAATTGATTCAAATGATGCTAAACCAAACACCCTGATTTTTCTCCATGAATTGTCTAGCGAAAAAAAATGGTCTAATCTTCAGTGGTTATTTTCAGAGGTGCATATAGAGTCCACATGTTAGAGTGAAAATCCATATTTAGAACCACAAAGAGGCTAGCAGTGAATATGCAGATGTGCTTATTCCTACGTCCTTGTAAATGGATTCCATAGCTTCCACTTAAGCTCATCTGCTTATTTCATTATGTGCACTTTCATCAAAATGCTGACAGTAATATTAGGAAAACTTTCTCTTGTTACTTGTGCTTGATTTTCTATAACCTTTCTCCTAGCTGTCTTAGATAAAGGGACATTGTCCTTTTTTTTTTTTTTCAAAAAAGGAAAGAGGAAACAAAAAGGAGAAAAAAAGAAAAAAATTGCATTTGTTGTGCTTTTCTTTACTAACAGAATACTGTTCTGCTGCTAATTTTAAGCTCCTAAAAGGAATGTCTAATATCCATTGACGGTTTCCCAATTATGCTGATACAATTCAGTGCAGGCCTGAGCTGTATGACCAAACCTCCAAGGCTTCTTGTGTATTCAGCCGAGAGGGATTTCAGTCAGACTGACAATTCCTAAATGTCTTCTGAAGTTAATGGAGAAGCTGGATCAGTGGCCTCCTGTTTCTAAGTCTCCAGTATGTTCTTAAAGCTAGGTAAGGTATACCTAAGATACAGCAGTTTTGCACTAGGCCCCAGCTAAGGGGCTTTCACTAGATAAATACAGCAGAGGTCTTTCAGGTGTTTTCTCCCAAGCAATAATCAATAAAACCACCAAGAGACTTCTCCAATTATTCAAACACCACTTTTCTAGAAAGCACTTATCTGAAGTATGGCCCCAGCTACTCAGAGGGGACAATTCATACATCATTGTGGCAACTAGTCCACTGGCTTAGGAATGACAGCTTCAATCAATCGTCATTGTTTCAAGTGATCTCTGGAGTTACCAAAAGTAATAAAGCTTCCTTACTCTTATCTGAAAACCATACTACTGACAAACCTGGCAAATTTCCAGCCAGTGTCCAATCCAATAAGTAGAGCTTGTAATTAATACACTCAGATGGTAATAGCTCACTAGAAGTTTTGTCTATTAATAGAACGTGAGTCTGAATCAAAACATACAAAAACTGGTAACCAACAGTAAGCCACAATAATAAAAATCAGCTTCTAAAATATGAAAGTAAATTCTAACCAGGATAAAAATTGACATAATAAACCAAGATGTCCTCAGCAGACATCTCTTTTTGAGCTTACCCATAAGAAAGGATGCACACAGTGTGTTTGGGCTTTTTCTTGATAATACCCTTTGCTTACCTCAAGAACTTTACATTGATACATGGTCAATGTTACGGAGTGGCCGCTAAATTGGCAACAAGCATCTAAGTGTTAAAGACCAAGAGAACACCAGCTGCATCTGACTATGTAAATGATCCCACTCTTTTACCACAAAGGTTAAAATTCAGTTTAAACCAATTCTGAAGAATAAATTAGATTAACTGCATCACAAACTGCACTCAAAATGTGGTGAGAAGTGATTTCAGAAGCTGTTCGCTACTGCCTCTCCTCTGTTGCTTGATTTTCATCCACCACATTATGTTTTTGCTTCTAGATAACACAAGAGGCATAAGAGACAATATTTTGTAATTGGAAGTGACTTCCCTAAAGTTGACAAATATAATAATAACAGGCCTCTCCTTTCTCCTGCTGTTAATAGCAAAACTGCAATTCACTGAAATGAGAGCATAATTTGGCCCAAACATTAATAAATGAGAACTATATAAGCATCAATACAGAATGCTGTATCTACCAAATCATGTGACATGAAGAACATCACATGAGTGCTATTTACATAACAACTGAGCATTTCCTCTCATCAGTGAAACAGAAGCAGAAACTTCATTTCATTGTTATTAATGAAAGACAGTATACCTTGAAGATACGTCTCCAACAAAACCCTGTCTGATCACTTAGAAATATTTACAAGGATTAATTTTGGCTTATTTCTGAAGTAAATTTTGATCTTCACTCATATAAGTAAAAAATTAAATACATCTCAGATCCCAGATACTTTTTAAGTCCAAAGATCAATAATGTACAGAATATAACATGAATGTAGTAGAAACATATGCACTCTAAAAAAAATAATGATGAAAATAATTCAGCAAAACCAAACATAAAAATGAAATTAAGTGTTTTTATCTTGAAGAGTGCATAGGGGAGAGTTGTCTCCTTTAGGAGAACTCTTCAGCATCATGATCCTTTCTAGGAAAAGGTGGTGTCCCTGCAGTCGCACTGCAGGGTTGACTTGCTACCACTAGTATTGTTGTGATGGAGAAGAGGAAGACAGGCAGTTTATTTTGGCTCGGGCTCCTTCCTTGTGTTTTTGCAGCACATGAGATTTGTCACTAAGCTGTTTAAACATGAATACTGCTGTGCTCACTCAGTGCTAGTCAGGATATACTACTGAATGCAGACTTGCCAAACCTCAGCTAATGCTGCTGCTACAATTATTTCTCCAGGGGAGAACAACAATGAGGCAGTGCTGCTGTCTTTACTGGAACAGCAACACATCAACACTACATGCATCAGCTCTTGGGCCACCACGCTCAGCAGAAGGTAGGAGTCATCTACACCTTGGGAAGTGTTTTCTCAGTTACAAACAAGCCTCAAGTTTGCCACGCAGTGGTACTTCTTTTATACAGCTGTTGAACCAGTTTACATAGATTAACATTCAAATCGTGTGCCTTCTCTACCAGGTTATCAGATTGAATCTTAACCTTAACTCCCACTTTGTAGTACTAGTTTACCAGAGACAGACACGGGACTCAAGAATCCTCCAGAAAAAAAAGCCACAACTATCAACCCATGGCCTACATAGGTGTACCACTGGTGGAGCATTTTTGTCATTTGTTTGACAAAAATGGCATATCTTCAATGACTAAGTAACTAGATCTCACATCAAGATGTGACTTTAATGACTAATCTGCATAGTTTAACACTAAGTTCACTGATTTATAATTGTTTCTTATTTTAAAGAAATTTGCCTGTTTGTTTAAAAAATGTACTTGAAATACTTTAAATTCCAGTATAAAAAGCTTATTGAATAAAGAAACATCACATCTAATAACACTTCTCTAGGTTTTGAAAATCTAGTCAAGAACACTACTGAATCAGTTTATCTTGAGGAAGAGAAATTACTAGAAACAAGGCTTTTTTTGTTCGAGCTATAGTAAATGGTTTTCTGAAAGTAGAATAAAACAATGGCAGCAACAACAAAGCTTTGTGCTGGCTGAACTCCGCAAGAGGAAAGCATGGAGAAGAAGTAGACTTAAGGAATGAAGCTGTCAAGGGCAGCAAGTTTATTTTTATTGAAGTAGTAGATGCATGTGTGTATCTAAATTATACTGGTTGGCTGAATTACACCTAATAAAGATAATAATTATAAATGAAGTAATGCTATAATTACTGCATAAACCCACCTCTTATCCATTGAATCTAATTTTTTGCAATATGTATTGCTTGTGCATCATTCTGTATAAGGAACACTGAATTTTAATGACACTTTAGGATAATTCAAGGATGTAAGAATTATAAGTGCAAACTGGCCTATTCATTATTTAGCTCAGTTGTTCTTTTTGTGAATGTATTTTCATCTGAGGAAGTTAATTCACCGCTGATACGTTCTGTGACTCAGATTCTTCAGAGAAAACAGAACTAAGGATGGTGACATATGTCCAGAAATCTTGCATTTAAGTACATATAATGAAACATTTCAACTTCTTGTTGAGATACTATTAAAAATATGTATGCAATAAAACATATTGCACACGATATATCACTGGAATATAAAAGGTTGCTTTCAAGTTTTACTAGTCAACAACATTTTGAATAAGTCATTTTATAATCTCATGAAGATTTTGGAAAGAACCTCTTCATCACTAGAGGGAGTATGTTATATTCCTATTTAAAATGATCTATTAACAATCTAAATGCTGTATCAATTTCGTATTTTTTCTGTGATTTATCCAAATTTTTAAATAAGCATATACCCATCTCTTCTCTCTTCAAAGGAGTCCTAAATTGCCACTATCTAAGAAGATAAAGGCACTATATAGCCTGTTGGATTTTTGATCAGCTACAAGCAAAAAAAGACCAAGTTAAATGGGCTCAGCTGATGCTAATCTCCCACAGGAATCAGTTCTACGGTTCCTGACATTCTGAACTGTGGCTATGAGGCTTTGCTTCTGAAATACCTGAAGGAAAGAATACAGTTATGAAGAAACTAAAAATTTGTAATCATATCTGCAACTAGCATAAATTAAAGCAATTTTATTGATTTATACCAGCCAAGGAGTCAACCTGTGGCTTAAAAAAATTCAAGTAATTGAAATCAAGATCATAAATCACACAGTACAATTTCCTCATACTTTAATATTTAATATTAATTTCGGTCTAAAATTATACAATAAATATTGCTGTCTATCTTAATGCTACTTTATCTATTTCATAATCCAATAAAATAAAGGAATTCACTGCAGGTGAATTAGTTCACTAATATCACAAAGCACCATTATATCACCTGTTAAACCTTCATGGATTCTTGTGTAGAGGTTTTTTTGGAGGGAGGGGTTGTCTTTCCCTTTTTAAAAGTATCTATGACCGGTAAAATCCGTAAATTTGCTCTCTATCTAAAATGTAGATGAGTCCAAATGTTTGGCAGAAGCAACAGACTTCACAGAGAAAACATTACGAATATACAGCAATTAGCATTGCAAATAGCCATCTCAAGAAGAAATACATTTTGCTGAATGAAATAAGACATGTTTCTCCCCAAAGAGAGAAAGTTAAAAGAAAATATACTAAGGTAAAACATAATGGGTCTTAAACTCTTGCAAAAGTATCCTCAGTAGGAAGAAATAAGAATAGAGAACTGTACAAGACAACAGCAAGTCATCTGCTATCACCCCAAGCACCGCCACCCCAGAAAGCCTTGTTTAATAGCAATGGGGATGGATCTTCATTCTTTGGTTCTCTGACCTTGGATGTTGCTGAGTATGTAGACATGTTAATTTTTGATGGCAGCATCACCTGAGTTTATACTGTGAGACATTTCAATCGTAAATATTACTGTCCTTCTAACAAAGAAAAACCAAACAGCGCCACAAATATTCTCTCATTGTTGCTCTTTCTTGAAAAAGTTGTAAGTCAAAATGTTACAAAGGCTGAAACATACATCAGTCTTATTCACTAACTCTCTTCATAATGGTAATGACAACACAGATACAGGAACACCTGGTGCATAGAATTGTATAATAGAAAGCAATGTATTTGCCATTAGAAAAGAGAAGGAAAATTGCAAAAGTTATAGACACATTCTTTATACAAATAATCACAGAGCCCCTAAAGTGCTATTATATGAACACATTTAAACACACCTAAATAAACTCAAAATATGCTGACCCTGCTACAGCAAGTAGCGTATAAAGAGGTAACAGAAAGACGGAAGACAGAAGCAAAGATGACTATGAGTGAAATTAGATGCAGGTCCACGGTACGTATATTCTAGGATCTCACAAGGGAGTGATTTAATTAATATTTCAAATTTTACATCATGGAAAAGTGATTGATGTCTCCCATTATAAAATATTTTTAAAGCAAACATTTAGTTTAATGAATAATTATGTGCCTCATAAAATGTCTGGTACCATGATCTATCTAGTAGCTAGAAGCTGAGTATTCATGCAATGAGACTAGAGAAAGGGGCACGTTTTTAATATAGGGGCTAATTAATTATTTGAATTATTACAATGTAGTAGATTGTCTGTATCTTTAAGGGTTTTTTTTTCATAATTGTTAAAAACAGTTGAAGAAATCTAACCTTTATGTAACACAGGAGGTCAGACAAGGTGAACATAATGATTCCCTCTGGCTGTAGAGCTTCTGATGCTATGAATTCGGCATGTAGCTAGTGCTGTATTTAGCTACTTAAGTACTAGCATGCTCATTTTTGGGTAGTGTACCCCTACCTTCCTCAAGCTGCCTCTCAGCAAAGGCAGGTAAACGGATGAGACTCACATAGAAGCAGCAGCTTCCAATCATCGCTTACCTCCATCCATCCAGGGATAACTTACAGTCTACAGAAGATATAAGACACTTATCTTGTGTACTTATAGTTCAGGGATTTCAAGTTCCCGAGATTAAAACCATCTCAGTGCTACCCAAGAATTCAAACATTTTATGCAAGCAGACTGCTAACTGCCACTCTCCGGTCAATATTTTTCTTCACCTAAAAAAACATCTACTGCTTCCAACTGAAACTGGATCTGCCAATACAGTGGTTTTGCCAGAGACATCCAAGAATGCCAGGGAAACTAATTTCCCCAGCTTAAACCCTCCCCTAATCATGCCAAATATAAAGAAAGAAACAGTAGCAAATGCTATCAATAAAGATACTAAGAGGAGAAAAAAAATTACATTACAGATAACCAAACAGTGGAACAGGTTACCCAGAGAGACTGTATCCTCATAGATGTTCAAAGGCAGCTTGGCAAAGTCTTCAACAAAATGATCTATCAACCAAGATGGATATAAATTGGTCCTGCCACAAGTGGTCAACCAAATGATCTCCAGAGGTCCTTTCTAGATTATTTGATGCACCTGTGACAATGAAGTTTATGAACACAAGTGGCTGTTGTTGGTTAATTACAAATGCCTGATAGGGTGCCACCTTTCTGCAAGTGAAGTTTAAATGCATCAGCAGCACCAGGCTTTGCTTGAGATTTTTTTTATGCTTTTGAACCTAGAATCAAAAAATGCGTTTAGGAGAGGCCATTCCTATTCTCATCCAGTTAGATACTCAAGAGTGTCTAACACAAGTCCCAAAACATGCAGCAGACTTTTCACTGACTACTCCATGTGCACTTAAGCCTGTCCTGAGTACTCATTTACACCTGCGCTTTCTTCTCCCAAACTGGTTAGCAAACAGGAAGACATTAAAGAAAATCTTATCTGACTTAAAAATGGAGCCAAAGAATATATTATAATTTGGTTACAGTAAGCCAATCGCTGGGAACGAAAATTAGGAAATGAAATATATTGTATTTTAAAGAATAATCTGTTATTTTGTGAAAAACAATGTTTGTTTTCCTTCTGCTGACAGATACAGTGCTGTAATAAAAAATGAAATATGTTACATAAAAGTAACCATAGTAATGTTCATTGAACAAAGAAACCTAAGATCTTTAGCACTTCACTTTTCTAAAGCCCCACAGGAGCCCTGCAGGAACTCATCCTTGTTAATTGGTATTAACAGAAGAGATACTACAAATAGAACTGATTGTACACAAATGTATAGATACATGTTTTCTGAGGCAGAGACATGTTACCTGATACTCATAATTGGGAACAAGACACAGATGAACCAGAAATCTCATCCTATAAAGCCTTCTCCCTTGTGCTAGGACATAATGAGTCAGTTTTGTTGATCGGGGAATAGAGAACTAACATAAACAGGTTTATTGGAATATTATTATTTCCTTTTTTTGGTAAAAAATACTTTTATACTGTCAAAGAAAACTAATGACTGGATTCACATTTACCTCATGTGGCTCTACAACACATTAGCATGAAAAAGCCCTAGAGGGGATATGTAATTTCTTCATTTTCTTTAAGCTGCCTGTTGTAAAGCCATGATGGTACAGATGTGAAGGAGACATACATTTTCCCACTGGCAACACACTTTTTTACTTTTCTTTAATTAACAGGTTTGAAATTAACTTTTCATTCTCCATGGACTTTTTGATTCTCCAGCAAAAGCTTGATACTTTGATGATGAACTTAAGAAGATTTGTAAAAGATCATTAGTGAGAATTCTACATTTCTGTTAAAAAGGTTTTGAATGAGTTACCCATTATTATGTTGGTTGTAACAAATTTCTAAAGAGCAGAGGTTTTGGTGTAAAAATGTATCCAATATATGAAGAGATATGTTTCAAGTGCACAACTTTATTTGCTTTTTTATGACATGCTTATAGATAGCTATTTTATTTTTGGAAGATACAATATTTTTGCTGACATTTTGCAATGAGGTAAAATAAATATAATGTGGCTGATCCTGTAAAACTTATAATCATGCCATATTAATTTACAGAATGATTTTTACAGATTGGCTACTAGGAAAGTTACTGCTTGGAAATTAGGTCCAACTTGGAAAAAGGAGAATCTGCTTGTAATTTCATCCTTCTTTCTATTTCACTTGCTACAGTTTTAAGCTGCATTCCCCAAGGGGCTCTAGACCGATTTTACCGCATTGTTTCATCACATGAAATATAACAGCAGGAAAAAGTGTAATTAATCATAAAATAGGTTGATGTTTCACCAAAGCGTAGATTAAGACTCCTAATTATTTCACATAGGCCCTATTTGTAACTTTTGTAGTTAAATAAATATAGGAATCAGAGAAATGAAACAATACAAACTACATGGCATAAACAATGAGCAAAACAAACAGGAAAAAAAGACACAAAGTAGAAAATGACATTAAGTTGATAACAGAAGTCCCAGTGAAGACAATAGTTCATATAAAATATGAACAATATAACTAACGTAACTGTGTTCTCAGCAATGCAGTATTTAATGTAAGAACGAAGTGGTTATTTTAAATGTTACCTAAAACATTTAAGCTCTAGCTCTCAGGGGAAGTTAGTTGAAGTATAAGAAGTTATGTTAGCCTTGAAAGGTGAACAAGAAAATATCACCTTATGCCTCAAGTACAAACATTTCCTGTACTTTGTTTAGAGGTAGAACTGATTACCCAGTGTCCTTCCTTGATACACTAAGCTTTTTCCTATCAAGAGTATTTTTTTCCTCTAACATCCATTCCTTCAGAAACACAACCACTATTCATTGTACACATTTTCTACACCAGTTGCAATATGATCTATATTTGGCTCAGAGCATGAAGGGAAAAGATTTCACCTTCATGCAATAACATGTACTATTATACCATTTTTTGTCACACCATCAGGAATATTCCAGACTTCAGACTGGCTAGCAATGTACGAAAGACGTAAAAATGAAAAACAGCTTGTTATCTAGTTTATTTTCAGAAAATTAATGGTAAAACGAAAACTGAAAATTCACTTCAGATAATTCATAAATTTTTAAAATTTTTTATCTTTTCAATACTACAATACAAAAATACTGGGTTAGCACAAATGCCTTCAGTTAAGTGTCATAAAATTGTTCATGTTCCTACAGTGCAGTCTGGCATACAAAATTTGGCCTGAAGTGAATGCAGGGCAGGGAGGGATGCACATACCATACCTGTTATAAAATCACTGTCCATTTTCTGCCTATTTTCTTAATACCTGCGGATAGGTCTGCTCTGAAAGCTTCAAAGGCAATGCTTTTTTACATGTAAAAGAACAACAAAGCTAAGGTTCCAGAAGAAAAATCTCTTGTGTTTTCTGCTCCCACGTGCTGTTGAAAGGACTCTTTGCATATTAAGAGCATTCAGTCTCTGTTCTCCTTAATTCCTTGGTCTGTTCCTCCAAATGTGATATTCCGTGTCCATCCAACATACACTGGAATGACCTCAGCCATGTATAGCCACTGTATGTTCACTATGTCTCTTTCACTCATTAATCCAAACTGCTGACCTGTAGGTGACATCCTGTTAAGCCATTTGCATTAGTAAATTAAATTTCAATTGACCCTGCCATTGTTTCCTTTTTATTCATACCACCATTATGGCAAATGACAGCAAAGAAATCTTTCTGCTCCCTTGCCAGACCTGGTTTGGAGCCCCTTTAGTGGGTAAAAGTATAATTTAGTCCCTATTTCTATGCAGACTTGGGATGCTTCAATGAATGTGCCACCTAGAGTCCACCACTGCAGATTTCAGCTGTGATAGAGGAATAGGATAAAAAGTCTGAAACACAATTCTCAGAAATTCTGATTTTTGTATTTTAAAGTTTTATTTTGAAAATAAATTTTTCTGTACCATGAGTCCATAACAGTCACTGATTCAGGAACCTTATATGTAAATATTGCATAAATATAGCAAAACTTTAAATTTTCTTGAGATCTTGCCCTACATTCTGAATGCACCAAACTCAGAGTTATGCTTTTAGTTAGATTTTAGGATATAACCACCCTCATATCTGAAAAAATCATTCTATTCTATTCTATTCTATTCTATTCTAGTCTATTCCATTCCATTCCATTCCATTCCATTCCATTCCATTCCATTCCATTCCATTCCATTCCATTCCATTCCATTCCATTCCATTCCATTCCATTCCATTCCATTCCATTCCATTCCATTCCATGCTGTTCTAGTTTTTCCTCATTATACTATACTGGTAAGAGTAGCAAAATTATTAACCCAGTATTTATTTCCACAGAATGAAAATGCTAAGACGCGTAGAAGAAATATTGAGGCTAAAATTTAATAATAGAAAAGCACAGTCCATTCTTGATATATTCCTGTTATCCTGCAGTGTTAGAAACATAATGAGCGAGAGGTACTGAATATAGGAGATGGTGTTTCATTATAAGGAAGATCAGTTAAAACACCAGTTCAACCCTAGAAACATTTGTCATATGATTATATACACTGTGATGTCCAGTCTGCACCCAACATTTAAGAAATGCATCTTTTAATATGCCTATAGTGACTCCATTCCTGTTATGTGTGACAGATCAAGCAAGTACCACCTACTGTCTAACTGGGCAAATAAATTGCAGCTGACAGTGCTCAACACACTTTTTTTTTTCAGATTATTTTCACCAAGAATATCTGTTGGGAGAGAAAATGAGCTCAGAATCTAGTTAAATATGAGGTTTGAGAGCAGAAAAAAATCTGTATACTGAAGAAATGCAATGTCCGCAAGAGAGGCTGACAGTTTCCTAAATAAATGCTGTAAGGCGGAAAGGGTGCAACTACTCTTGTTGGGTTGACCTTTGCAAAACAACCAGAAGAAAGTTCCAGGTCATTTCTAGTAAACCTCAACACTATACATCTCATCCCCAAGATATCTCAACGCTGTCTGCTCACCCCACAGTTGCATATTAATTCACTATGGATAATTTAAAGGGAAAGTCTGGAAGAACATTGCCATTCATATCATCCTTTGCAAAGATCTATACAGATTCTTTTTCATCCATTATCCTCTGGCTGAACACTACAAGGTCTCTTGAAATAGGTATTTTTGCATATTACATATTATTGCTAAGTTTTACAAGACTGATTTGTCTGCAATATAGATGTGCATGTACATGCACACACACACGAATATATAATATGCATGTTATAAAAATATGCCTGTAACACACAATAACCTTTCCCTATTCTTGATTTGGTTGAAAACATACATCCTGCTGTCCTTTTCTGAACATCTTCCACTGTGTACATGATTGTCTGCTTTCATCAGGTTGGATTTTAAATATGGCATCAATTGGAACATACGTGAATCCCCCTTAAGGCAATTCCATTTAAGGATTCTGCATTGGCCATGTAGAAATATTTCTCCTGAGACTTTAAAAGACTTTGACTGCTCTGAAAATAATTCCACCTACTCAGGAAGAGAGGGAGGACTAATTTCAGATTCCATGTCTATGGCCAGCTAGAGCTATAAATACACCTTTTGGTGTGGTCCAATTTACAGGCATGAATAACCCACACTCTTAAGGATGGAGGTCTCAAGCAGAGTGTAAGGAAAAAGTTCTCTCTCCTGCAGAGCAATTCTGCAGACATTTACTGTCATTGCTGTAATTTTTAAGGCAGTGCTGCTCCACCTCCTGTCAATGACCCCCATCTTCTGAACAGATCATGTATCTATGTGCTCGTACATTCTCTAGCCCATAGAAATGAAAAATCTAAAATGCTGACATTTTCTACTTCTGCTCAAAATGTGCTGAGTCCTGAATCAGAAACATTTCAAGATACAGATGGTAGATGAGCATAGGATAGTAAAAATAACAATAGCAAGACTGGCTGAGTGTCTTTACAGGGTTCTCATTTCCTATTATCATTCAGATTATTGACGGACTTCTACCTAGGAAATTGCTCCAAAGGTGCAACTTTGACAAAAGTCATATTCATGTTGTGTGTCTAATTTACATATGCAAACCTCACTAAAGAAATGGCAAAGTACAAGTCCCTGCAGATCATTCTGGGCCCCACACTACAGGAGGGATATTGAGGTGCTGGAGCGGGTCCAGAGAAGGGCAACAAAGTTGGTGAAGGGTCTAGAGCACAAGTCTTATGAGGAGCAGCTGAGGGAACTGGGGGATCTGGGGTTGTTTATTCTGGAGAAAAGGAGGCTGAGGGGACACCTCCTCGCTTTCTATAGGTCAGTCTCTTCTCCCAAGTAACAAGCAACAGGACAAGAGGAAATGGCTTCAAGTTGCACCAGAAGAGGTTCAGATTAGATAGTAGGAATATTTTCTTCACTGAAAGTGTTGTCAAGCATTGGAACAGTCTGGCCAGGGAAATGGCTGAGTCTCCACCCCTGGAGGTATGCAAAAGACGGGTAGATGTAGTGCTGAGGGACGTGGTTTAGTGGTGACTTGGCAGTGCTAGGTTAACAGCTAGACTTGATGATCTGAAAGGTCTCTTTCAACAAATATGATTCTATGATTCTATGATCATGTTGTCAGGATTAAACTCCTGTTACGTCTCTTGCTTCAGCAGCTCTGTCTCATTTAAAACCACAACTGAAAATACTCTTCATCCATATTTACTTTTCTACTCAATTGCCCCTACTCCCTCTTTATTATCATTTAATTCTTATGGCTTTTTTATTTTAATATGTAAAGCATCTCAGGAAATAGAGTGCAAGAAAGATTATCAAAACCATTGTTTTGGTTTACACCTATATGAGTGCAGTTCTTTTTACAACTATTATGCATTCATTTTGAAACCCCCATTCTGTAATTACAGCTGTACACAAACACTTCATACACAGTTTTCAGGGGATGAATAATTACAAAACAGTGACAGATTACTGTAGAATAACCAGGCAGTAAAGGCTAATATGATATTGCTAAGAGAAATACTTAGAACCTTTACAACATAAAAATTAAGTGAGCAGGCACATTTTCAGCTGCATCATTTCCATCATTGTCTCTTCTCCCTTGACAGAGCCTCTAAGAGGTACAAATATCGCTCACACTGGTTCAGATTTCTTGGTAAGCCTCAGTCTTACTGTCATTTTAGAGACTTGCAGAAGCTCAGACGTTTATCTCTTTTCCTGTCTTCTGATGCTACTTCCATTTATTTACTATTAACTCTGAGGAATTTACAAATCTATTTAATCTATTTGCTAAAAAGAAGCAAATAATGATAATGCTAGTCACCCACCAGAAACCAACAGTAAGACATTTTTCTAGATGTACTGAAGTGCTGCCTTATGCTTTTTTATGTTGGCCTTATCCTATATACCAGACATCAGGTTTTTTATTTCCTGGAGAGGCAGGAAATCAAATCCAGAGTCTGGCATGGAAAAGATTACATGGTTTATGGGGACCTATTGCTTTGTAAGAACAATCCAAGAGCTGTGACAGCTTCTAAATGATAACATATAGATGGTCAAATCCACTCCTAATATAATTCCATGGGTTCAAACCAATAAAAACTATTTATTCCATGAATCCTGCTTTTCTTAAATATAAATTACATTTCATATTTCAAACAATTACAGAAAATTCTCCTGTGGGTTCTGCTTAGTGTTTTCGAAAGCATTTGCCTTCCACTGAGACTCAGGGCGGGCTTGATTTTGACAGATGGAAATGTATGTTTGCAAACACCTGACAAGATTAGGTTACATTAATTACAATCACAACTACATAGACCGCACAGGGACACAAGGCAACGAAAACCTCTTCTTCCCAAAAAGTTGCATGTGTATCCTTAGATTTTATTTACAAGAAAGGTTAGAGTTCAATACATGTATAAACCATTGCAGAACAGGGAGAAACCAGTACCATAGATCTGGCCACGTACACAGTGCAAGCTGGATGTTAAAGAAAGGCAGAAGCCTCTAGGGAAGGCCTGAATTCTCCTCCCTCTCCCATGCACAGCTCCTCTCCTAGCCACTTTGGTGACCTGATCTGTGGTTATATAGTCTCAAAAAGTTTGAAGAACTAATTTCCACAAGCACTTGTCTGTGCAATATTTCTGGAAGAGTAAGTACTTTAGTTTGAGCTGTGGGGTGACAGTCAAGCTTAGTATCACTGTGACTTTCTCAGTCGGGTACTTTCACCTTCTCCACTGCCTTCATGAGAAACGTATTTTTGGCCTTGTTCGCTGTGGATCAGCCCCTGAAGCGTGGAGCAGTGAGCATACAAAACAGAAAGCAAGAGGGGGGACTCTTCCAGCGTTTAACAAATGTCCCTATTGGATCTCAACTTAGAGAGTTGTGCCTCAAATGCTGGGACTTGCTTACATGTTTGCTTCCATGCAGGAGAAGTTCAAGACCACAGCAGTTAAGGAAATGAATGTAGGTGCAAACACCTCCCACAAATGCAGACACACCTTTCTTCCCTGTCCTTCTGTACTACTTCTCTTTCTTCTACATGCTTAAATCACCTTAGAGTGTCAATGTGTAACAGCTGGAATGTAGGCAGGAGGGAAATATCATCATCTTTCTTGTGCAAAAGGAGATCACCCAGCAGCTCTGTTGGCACCGTGAACAAGGACTCCAGAGTCTGGGACTCTTGGCCCAGCCACTACTAGGGTTTATGGGCTCATTTGTGGCTGTTACCTCTGGCTAGATTTGTGTTCCTGAACTTGTGATTTTCAGAGCTGGCTATATCTGGCCACAATGAAGTTTTGTTTACATATGTATTACAAATCTCAGATCTAAATACTTTCTGAACCAGTAATTCTGCAATTTCTATTGGCAGAATATTTTATTGAGCAATTGTCTTCTATAAAGCTTATAAAGCTTCTGTAAAGCTATATGTCTTTTTTTACACAGTCGTAGATAATTTTCATGCTTTTCATCTGTTTTCCTCAAGTGAACAAAGCTGTATCTATAACCATCCCTGTTAGCTCCTACTTTTCAAATTTATTTATTTTTATCTAATTGTTTTCTAACTTATTCTCTACTTCCTCACCCTTTTCTTTCTCCTTTATCCCACATAGACTGAAGTCAGTGATAAAGTTGCTGTGACTTCAGCAGTTCAGGATCAAGACATAGTTCTTAATACTCAGCAGAGCAACTTAAAATAAAATTTGCCATTGCTGGTTGCATCATAGGTAACTTGTTTTTAATACACAATGTCTAACACGTCCTTGACATCAGAGGGCTCAGCAATGCAAATGCGCAGTTTGTGCACACATTTCTCTTTAATTTAGGACATAATTTACCTTTTGTTAAAAAACATGTAATAGCAATTCAACTTTTATACATGATCAACTCTCGTTCTAAAGCAAACAGTAGGACATTTCTATAACTAGATTTTATATTTTTGGAAGCAAACAATGTCATGCTACAGCACCCGCAGAGCAGACAAAGGAAAATTACAAACCATCAGGCACCAAAGACTCTTATTTTAGGTATAATTAAAAAACCAACCAAATACTATTAGTCAGACAAAATAGTACTGAAAACAGTTCTACACAAAATATCCTATTATTTTAAGCAGGTTATACCCATTATTGCATTTAATTTCAATGCTTAATATATGAACATTTTATATGCAGCCTACAGAATAAATGCATCTCCATGTTATTTCATAGGCTTCTTTAAATAATTTATTAGGATAGCATTTTCAAAGCTCCACACCCGAGTATAACCTTTATAAATCCTGCAACAAACTGCACAGCCAGAGCTATGTCTAGAGCTCATCAACACCAAAACTGAACTCCCCGTCTAAAATAAGCAAGAAGAAATATATTGCACAATCATAAAGTAACATGACAAAGCCAGACTTAACTTTTGTTTGGTTTTTAAAGTCCCCAACATAATGGTTGTCCTAAGGGAGCAGACAGGACTTTACTATCCATGCAAGTCTACTGATTTCAAGCAAAAGGGAAATTCGAACTCAGGATGCACAAAGACAACTCAAATTATCCCATCTGTCCAGACAGGATGTTGGACCATGGGTCAGTCCAGATTACACACAGATTCAGACAAATACTTGAATGCTGTTCATTGGTTGGTTTGTTTGTTTGTTTAATATTGTTACATGATCGAAATACACGTTTATTCGCTACTCCTAAGGTACCGAGACAACAAAATCCATCTACTGTATTAATTAATGCTGTAACTGGAGAATTACCATCAATTCTCTCTCCAAAGAGTATGGGTGTGTTTGCTAAAAATTTGTTTGCCCCTAATAATTTAAACATATTAAATATATGAATATAAACTTGCACTTCTGTGATTTACTCTTCACTAACCACTTCTGAGGAAATTTGCACAGATTATGTAATATAAATAGAAGAAGTTTGTAAAAAGCCTTTACGGACATGTAGAGAGCACCTGGCATTAACAATAACAGATTCCTCAAATACAATCATATCAGCCTGTTTCAGTCTCTGTAAGATCTTGCACTTGGTCTGAACATTTTCTTAGGATCAGATTTAAATTAATTTCCCCCTGTTTTTAGCTTTTTATGTTTAAATCCCATTTAGACTTGATCATAATTTATAGTAATGTTAAAATAGGCCTCACAATTGTTTTTATAAGTAGATGGAAAAGAGAAACAAAATCAGACCATTCAGCTGTAGATTCAAATTCCCTAACCATAGTCTACCTTGATATGGTTGGTGTAATATACATGCAGA
This sequence comes from Calidris pugnax, assembly GCF_001431845.1. Classification (NCBI taxonomy): domain Eukaryota; kingdom Metazoa; phylum Chordata; class Aves; order Charadriiformes; family Scolopacidae; genus Calidris; species Calidris pugnax. Next base: position 46,672,989 of record NW_015094506.1, read on the forward strand.
AACACCTATAATACGGGCAAATGTATTATTACATTACTATACATGATTCCTTCTGAGCATCCATAACATTCATTACAAATTATGCTCATACTGCACACCTCATTCAGAAATCTCTGAGATGGGTTAAGAACTATTCCTTCTATTCACAGAACTGCGATATAAAGACACAGGCAGATGAAATGAGCTGCCCCAGTGTTATTCATTATCTGAGTAGCTAGAAATAGTCTGAAGCCTGTGGCAGAAATAAAAAGAGAATTTTTGCTTCTTGATGAGCAGGTTTTGCACCAGACCTGAAAGGACAGACTTCAACAGAAATTTCCCAGACATGATGAGAAGGAGGGGAAAGGTAGGCGGTAAAAGTTACTTTGTTGATGGGTTAAGTCTCCAATCAAATTTAGAAAACGTTGTCATTTATTGCAGTGGAATATTTCTGAAAGATTGCAGTGGACTGGCTGAATTTTTATACAGGGAACGTTTCCTACAGCACCAGGACAAGGCAGGCCCTAACGCATTGGGGAACTCAGCATGACACATGAGCCAATTAATATCACATCACATATTCCACTTACTCAAACCATGAGCACACAGCTGTAATAAATCTAATTACCAAGTGATGATGTAACAGGCAAAAGCTATTGTTTATATAGGAGACCAGAGTCTCAGAGTCTCTTTTTTCTTTTTTTTAAAATTTTCTCAATTTCACTTAGGCAACTGTCATTTTGATAGCTTTATTAATAAAACAGAATCTGAGTATTTCACACTGCAGTCTATTCTCACACAATATTTTTTTTTTGTGAAAGCAAAACCATTACAGGAATAAAAGAATCTTTGAATTGGCAAGAGAGATCATGCATCTCTCTGGTATGCTCTCCTATAAACAGGCTAGTCTTTTAGAAGCCAAATGAAACTTCCAACGATGTACATCAAATTTCCCACAAAGGACAAAGTTAGCACTGGGACACAGCACTCACTGTTAATATTCAGAGAAAATAGCATTTTAATCTCCTTTGTGAGTTTTTTTCGAGAACACCAGAAACTGAATAAAATTTTGGTGTTGTCTCTTGAAGTTTCATTCAGAGTGCAAAGAGTACAAAATGAGTTGAAGCAGTGAAGTAACAAGATTTGGTTTCTCCAGTTTAAAAAGTGGTACTGAGTTTCATCTATTCTCAATATTTCTATTTCTCTGCTATCTAAGGAAATATTATTAAATAAATAACATGGAGAAACTGTAAGTTAGGATTCTACAGTTCAGAAATGTGTGAATGGCAACTTGTTTTACAGCCAGACGACTGAATAAAATATAAAAGGGATTTAAGCTGCTGTTTAAAGAGTTCTTTAAAAAAAAACACAAACAACCACCAAACCAAACTGTTACCAGTCTCACCTTTCTTACATGCTTCGATAATATTTATGGAATAATGTTGATAAGTTAAGAATAGTTTGTTTTGTTGTGTTGTGGTTGCTTTTTTTGGCTAAGAGACATTAAGAAGTAGTCCTGATTTCATCAAAGAGTTAGTTAACCCAAGTTAGATTTAACTAAAGAGACAAACCTTTTAGAGAGAACTGATTTTCTTTTCTTTGAAAAGAAAAAAAAAGAAGCAATTCTCTAGAGTACTTTAACAGGAAAACTAAGAGAATCTTAATTACTACAGTGGAAGATTCTTCAACTGGAAAGACAGCTTCATTAAAATCAAAGTGCATTGTCAGAACATGTCAATTTAAAAAGTTGTAACAAATGTGCGGAAATGAGGCATTAGGATTTTACTGTTTAATCCTTATTATTCACTTTGATTTATGCATTATAATATTATTTTTTATATTTAATACTGTAAATTCAATATGGAAATATTCCTAAAGAAAACCCAGAAAAACATCAACTTTGACTTTTCAGTCCATCTGATATGAAGGAAAATCTTAAAATCCTTAGTTTTATATGTGAAAACTTCTGTGACTTTCTGTAAAAGATAGCACTAGCAAACAATTAGCTTTCATTTAAATTTTCATCTCCAACTGATACATGATTATGTAAAATCATGATCCATTGATTTGTTTAATTTATTTAACTGAACACCGAATCAATCACCTGCAGATTGCTACCACCAGATGGGATGCTGCTTTCTGTATGTTTGATGTTTGCACAAATTTTGTTTCGGGCCACTGCTTTGAGTCCAGCTGGACTTTGAGGTCTGCTCAGGCTTCCTAAAGCATTTTCAGTGCATTGCTGGAGAACCTTAGAGAAGCCAGCAACAAAATGTATGAAAACACAGACTAAATGTGTCCTAGAAGTCCTAGAAGGAAGCTTTCTGTTGTCTGAATATATTAACTACCACCTCTTTCTTTAAAAATTACTAAGGTACTGAGCATTGCTTTGGGAGAACTTTGGCATATCTTAGGCCAGATATCTGAAGCAAATCTCATGATTTACATACATTATTTTAGTCAGGAGAACATCTTCCTTATTCTTCAAAACATTGTTCTTCATGCATAATGTTGCATTGTGCCTTTCTATCACTTAGTCTATAGAGCATATAACACTTGCTTTATGATAATAAACACCATCTAATCTTTCTGTGTCTTCCTCTCCAGGGCTATTTTTCTGCATTGTCATCCATCATTGGATACTTGCTTTGATATGTCTAAGATTAATGAGGCATTTATATTCAGTTTAGATGCTGCAAAAGTTAACACTGTTTCTTCTGTTACGGAACACAAATAAGCTAATTAGTGACCTTCAGATTTTGGATTAAAAATGATTTTTTTCCTTTTGTAATTGGAAATATAACAGAGCACACAGAACCACTAACAAAAATGTTTAAAGATAAATTGACATATAACAAACCTGTAGCACATTTCTCTGGGAGGAAGGAAAGGAAGGATGGGAAGCAGAGAAAGGAAGCACAGAGAGTCGCAATTATGATTACAGCTGTGCAAAAAATTGACTTCTTATGGATTAATTGGAAAAATATATGTAAAAAATACATTTTTACATTGTGTGGATCAAGCACTTACTGTTAATCAAAGTGAAATATGTCATTTTGCTTTCCAGACTTATAATAGATTTTTAAATAATCCCTGATTAAAATCTGGTGGGTTTTTTTCCCAAATATAAGCATAATTTTGAAACAGAATCCCCCCAGTATTTCAGTGGAAATTTTTACATTTGTCTTCTTTCTAGGCTAAAAGCATGCCATATGATTTCATAAATGTTTACAGTTTCAAAGTAAAATGAATCTTTCTATCCATAATTAAGCCATAGTGAAAGGCTGAAGGACTTGAGTCTTTTTAGTCTAGAGAAGTGAAGACTGAGGGGGGATCTGACCAACACCTATAAATACTTAAAGGGTACATGTCAAGAGGATGGGGCCGGTCTTTTTTCAGTGGTGCCCAGTGACAGGACAAGAGGTAACATGCACAAACTTGAACGTAAGAAGTTCCATCTAAACAGGAGGAGGAGCTTTTTTACTCTGAGGGTGGCAGAGCACTGGAACAGGCTGCCCAGGGAGGTGGTGGAGTCTCCTTCTCTGGAGACATTCAAAACCCACCTGGATATGTTCTTGTGCAACCTGCTCTAGGAGGACCTGCTTTGGCAGGGGGGTGTCTAGATGATCTCCAGAGGTCCCTTCCAACCCCATGTGATTCTGTGATCCATAGGAGTTTAAAACAAATAAACAAACAAACAAAAAAAAAAAACAGAGAAAGAGAAAGAGAAAGAGAGAAAAAAGGAAAGAAAGAGGAAAGAAAAGAAGGAATAAAAGCAAAAGAATAAGAAGTGGAAAAGGGAAGAAAGGAAGTCAGGAAGGCAGGAAGACAGGAAGAAAGAAAAAAAAGGAAAAAGAAAGAAAAAGCTATTCTAAATTCTTTTCCAGTGTTCACTGTACCTTTGCTCTCTGTGCTTGCTAGCATTTGTGAAAACTGCCAAAGACCTGCAAAGTCCAAGGCAGCTTTAGAAGAGACACTAAAGAATGTGTTTGTTTTTTTTTATATGCAGAATTGTCTATGAGTAAATTTGGTGAAGATCTGCAGATTTAAAAAAGCCAATTATTGTGTGGTTTTCCGTATTCCTATGATTATTCTAACTGCATTTCCAAGGACAGCATGTTCTTAGTTTTAATGTTCTACTGTTCTTAGCATGTTTAAAAATTAATTTTCTTTTTTTGCTATTTGTTTCTAACCAATTATTTAAAAAAAATAAATAAAAAAATTATGTTTTCTAAAGTCCCATTTGAAAGAAGCTTTGAATACAAGTTGATTGAAAGTTACACAGCTTCTATGTGCACTGCAGGGTTGAATAATTTCATAATCAACAAGCCAATGCATAAATCATCATCGAGTGTTACTGACGCTCAGTGTTTTAGCTGAAGAATCTACCTTAGCTGTAGTACTACCTTAGACCGACTCAGACAGGCTGAAAAACAGGAATCATAGACTAAAATCTTCAAACCACAAGAATCATAGGCTGAAAATGGTGAAACTGTTTGCAAAAGGACAATTACAGAAGACTGGGAGAGCCTCTGCTAGACCTGTTCCCTTCTTACAGTTTATTGTTTCACTTTATTTTGTTGGTTCTTTCATTAGTTTGCTCTGGGTGAGGTTGAGGGGGAGCAGGCCTGAAGTAGGGAAGTAGCCACATTTTGGGGGGAAAGTCTTTTGGTCAACCTGCAGGTTTGAGTATATATGTGGTCAGGTCTTACTGCCATCTGAAACAGTGTCATTCCAGCAGTCCCTTCTGTGGTGAGTGAGTAGCCTCGGGGACCAGACCACAAGCCAGGCAAGGATGCAGTTCTACTGCGGGAGAGTGAAAGCTCAACCAAATGGTCCCAGGCAGGACCAGTCCAGCCTGTCCAGAATCAGGGTACACAGCCCTCAAATTCTGCCAGCTTATGACGTCTTGCTTCATGGTTTCATCTAATAATCCAGAACTTCACTGAGATTTATCACCTTTATAAGGATTTATCACCTTTACATTAATTTCAGTACACTTGAATGTAAATTTAAGTAGGCTGGTATTACAGGAGACAGCCGGCGTCACCTACCTAATTTCTATCTTGTCAAGAGGCTTTTAACAGACTTTTTCATGCAAGGAACAATATTGCTTCACTAATGGAATTTAAGTGACAAATTTGCTTGGTATATTTGTTATAATTAAAATGGGCAAAAGAACAGTACACGTGCAGCATAGGTTTAAATGTACTTCAAGAGGGAATAGTCAAGAATCCAGGGCTGAGAGAGCAACTTTTCTGTTGGTGGTTTTCCCTCGTATGAAGCCTTTACAATGAAAGTAGGATGTAATACTTACAGAAGCTATAAGGTTCAAGTATTTTTGAAAATCTGGGGTTTGTGTAATGTGTTCAGTCACAACAGATGATTGAAATGACCACTTCTAGCTTGCAAATCAATGGAGTGCGGGTCTATCAACATTTGTAGTAAATGGACTTGATCACATGAGAAGATCCAACAGAGGATCCAACAAGTATGTGTGACAAGCCATACTTAAGTATCAGATATGCCAAATGTTTCAACTATTATCAAACAAACAAACAAGCAAACACCCACTCTTGCCATTTTCCTATCGTTTCAAATTATTTTTTCCTTTGCCATGGCAATGTTAAGCACTTCTGTTATTTATGTCCATGTTGAGGAAAAAGCGTGAGTCAGATCCATTACAAGTTTCAGCAACTGATTGAGCTACTCAGTTTTAAAACTGAGTTGATGTTACAAGCTCTCTTCTGTTACTTATTTCTGATACACAATCGTTTCTCCTTAAGTAACAAGGTTACAAACACTCCTGTGCAATTTCCCAGACAGGTTATGCGTTCATTATCTCAAGCAAGGAGTTAGCTCATCTCAGAAATTAACAGCTTTCAGCTGAAAACTGCCAGGTCTTGAATGACACGCAGTAGCTGAACACGTGTATGTTCCCACCCTGTTGCGATGCAAAGAAAATGGGTTAGCTTAAGCTGTCGTTGTTCTCAGTGCTGATGAGCGACATCTATTTCTTCCTCACAGATGAGACCAGAATTCTCAATCATACCCTTTCATCGTGATTAAATTCTAATATTAATGCATTTCATTCCCATGAATACGCTTTAAACTAACTTTAATATCCCTGTTCTCTTCATTATCACAGCAAAGTACAATCTCCTCTCTAGCTAGGACTGAGAATCATTTTCTGCTTAAAGGTCAAACGTTCTAAGTAGTCTCAAATCTGCACAACTATTAGACTCCACTGTGGTTTGGAGAAAAGAGGAAGAGAGAGAATTACTGATCCAGATGTGGTATAATTTCAGAAAATCAAACTGAATGAATACACTCTAAGAACCATTGTTCTTATGCCTATCTTCAGTCTGACTTAGACAACAAAGAGTGAGTTTATAAAGGGAAGAAATATCAAAAGTGTTATTAAAAGAAGAGACAGGTTTTCAGAACTGCCACAGGAAATGCCCTCCTCACACCCCCAAAAATGCATACATGTAACTGTTAGGAAACTAGGACCTTAAACCTCTGCTACATCCAGTCACACACAAAGTTTGAATGTCAGTCCTGGCAGATGTCAGAGAAAGCTCTGTGCAGGTTGTTACTGTCCACGTCAGTCAGGGGAGACAGAAGATAATCATGCTGGGAGGTGTAGAAAGAAAAGAGACCTACTCTGTAGAGTGTTGGTCATTTTGGATGTCAGAATAGCCAAATAAAACTGGGAAACTGGATGCAGGAGAGTAAAATTAGATATATATTTCAATATCTTTACTTTGTTTAGATGCATCTTTCCATATAATCAATCATTAAAGAGCACTATGTGACTAAGCAAGTAAAGTAGAAAGTATGAATCCTAATATAATATTCAGATGAATCTTCTCTCGCTCAAAGAGCTATTACAACCAACCTGAACAATTATTTCAATTATCCCAGCTTGCTTTATTTTTTATAGAGACAAAATAATAGTTTTGTCTACATGTGCTGTAAATGGAATCTGAAGGCAAACAGAGAAATAAATAATAAGTAAAGAAACTGATTAAGACCAGAATTTAAAACTCCATTTTAAGGCTAATCTTCTGTTCTGAACTGCTCTGAGGGAAGTTTAACTCTGCAAATGTATGACATGTGGTCTAAAATATTCACTTACATCCTCGATGGCAAATATAAATCCGTACTTCCATGTTTTCCACACTGAAAGACTCACAAAGGTACAAAGGCAAAATTTCCCATTTTACGACCTTTCAAAATGCAGTTGGAGTTCTGCAGAGTGACTAACTCTCACCACTTACTCCCAGGCACGGTGCTCTCTCTGAGGAGAGTCAATGCCCAAATGAGTCTGTAAGGTGAGGAGTTGCACAGAGAAGCAAAAAACTTTATTTACCTGGGGACATCACACCATAAGACACTACTCTGCCTCTTCTCAGCCTCCGCCAATCTCAGCTAACAAAATAGCTGGAGTTCATAAATAATGAAAATAATTTTTTTAAAAAAAGAGATTTAAAAATAAATTCACAGCCTTTGTACTTGCCCTTTGGACTTTGAAATTACAAAATATTCATTTTGTTATGTGAGTAGAACTAACAATCTTTACTCATAATGTATAATTATGAATAGCAATGACCAACAGGATGCTTCGTGTTACCCCGACTCACAGAACCTATGAATATGGGGAAAAAAAGTGTTATTTGGCATATTCTTTGATCTTAAATTTGGAGAAAATAACATATTTGAGCATGGGTTTAGTTTGAAAGATCCATGTAAAATAACAGAATAAAATCTATTATTCACTGCAGTTCATGAAATTAATGCTACAGCCTTTTTAGAATGATCAACATGTATAGATCAGGGGGTTTGTTCAGCCCATCCTTTCAGATTAATCGGACTCTAAACTGCTTTTAATTTTTTGTTGCTGATTATACATAATTCCCCATTTTCAAATTATCCATTTCTGTGTTTAAATCCTGGAACAGGAACCAAAATCACTTGGGGCTTAACAGAAGAATCCAGGATGCGAAACTTAAAAATGGAAAAAAGTGTTATTACTATTTAATGTTCCATTTTTACTGGATAACAACCTTATGTTGAAATAAAGTTAGGGTAGTCTTCTAAACCCCATAATCAGAAGAACATCAGCTTCAGAGAGCAGCTAGACTAAAAGCATTGCTTCAGGAGGTGCTACCCGGGCATGGGCCAGCCTCCAAATTAATCTCTGGTGTAAATTTCAAGTAGCCCCATTGACTTCTGCTAACTCCACTGGAGTTCCTGCTGGAGTGAAACCAGGGTGAGGTCAGAATCTGGCAGCTCATTGCTGAAAGCTGTCCATGTCACATGCTGACTGCTTTCTAAAAGTAATCCTACTGTAAGAAGGTTTGCTGTCTTTAGTCCAAAATACACACTGTCTGCCTACTGTAAGCTTTGTGATGTAGGTGGTTTGTAACTTCATACTTAAAATTTGAAGTGTGGCTTGAAGGTGCCTTTGTACATTTGTCTCCCAGAACAGTAATCCCAAATACACACTGCAACCTTTATTTCAGTCCCCAAACAATTAGGAATATGTTGCCAAGACTTTTTTTTTTTTTTTTTTACACACTATCCGTGGTGTTTTTTCCTTTCTAAAAGTAATCCTACTGTAAGAAGGTTTGCTGTCTTTAGTCCAAAATACACACTGTCTGCCTACTGTAAGCTTTGTGATGTAGGTGGTTTGTAACTTCATACTTAAAATTTGAAGTGTGGCTTGAAGGTGCCTTTGTACATTTGTCTCCCAGAACAGTAATCCCAAATACACACTGCAACCTTTATTTCAGTCCCCAAACAATTAGGAATATGTTGCCAAGACTTTTTTTTTTTTTTTTTTACACACTATACGTGATGTCTCATTATTTTTTTAACTGTGAACCGGCTCTCCACCTTCACCTGACTATTGCTTGAACAAGATCAGATTACAGCAATAGGGCAAGCTGGTTCCAAAACATTTATTTGCTATCATGAGTTACAGGCTGTCTGAAAACCAAATTGACCTTAGTGTAAAACAATGTAGTTTAAAGAATGACTTAAGATCAATTAATTTGAAAGGGCCACAGGGATTGTTCTGCTGGTTAGGGACTGCCAGCTGCTCGATTTTGCCTTGTGCCAAACCCCTACAGGAGTCTTCTTTAAAATTGGTAACTGAGGGGAAGAAGTAGCAGAAGGGAAGGAAGCATGAAAAGATTTACACCTGACATTTCTACCCTACATTATAGATTCTTTTTTGCTGAAAAATTGCTATTGAGGGCAATCTCCAGGCCAGGGCTAGCCAGTGTGCCCAGGAAACAAAGTCAAAGCAACTGTTAACACATTGCAAGAACTTGAGCCATTGTTAAATGCTCAATTTTGAGTAGTACTATTAACTGAAAATTAGTGCTAAATACTGTCTCTGCACTCTTATAAGTCATTATTTTTTCTTGAAAAAAAAAAACAACACAATAGAAACATTGTCTGGTTTCTCCCCTGGAACACTCCACAGAATGACACCATGCAGACTACCCAGGGTGTGAATAACACTTTATAGTGTTTATTTCCTATTTCATCTGGTTCTCTGCCTTTAAGAGTGGAGATGCTTGCATCTACACTTTTATCCTTTTGATATAAAGGGTTAAATTGAAACAAACAGTTGTTGTGCCTTACTGTTAGATATGGTCTGTATTTGATAGAAACTGATTCAGAGGCAACACTTGTTCCCACAGCAGACATCCTAATCCACTTATTCTGCTTATTCTGTTTTCCTGTAGGCTTTTATCAGTCTCCACTTTTTTCCAAGCATGTTTTCCACAGAAAAGACAAATAAAAACCCACCAAGTCTGAATGGCCTGCTGGAGAGGGAGTGTGAACAAAGCTGTAGGCCACAAGTCTGAAATCTTACATAAAAGACACAACCAGGCTTTGTGGGGAGATATGCAGGACTTTTTCCAACACTGAAACATTCTGATAGCTATCCTAAGATATTAATTAAGCAAGACCCATGACAGTGATAAAGGGATCTTCAAAGTAGCCAGTTTTTCTAGTACTGCAATATTATCCGCATAAGGATAACAGCTGGATCTCTAAAGCCAGTATGATGGCCCTTTCTGCACTTCACTGCACAGATTCTGCCTAGATCACATTCAAATCCCTCTGGTGTAGTTCCATTCACCATAGGTGGATAGAAGCCCATAGAGGGAGAATACTGGATAATGACTAAACGATAGAAGAAGACTGGATACTGACTAAACAAGAAGTCTCCTATTATTCTGTAATTACCCATAAATTCAATTCAGGTGGACTGTTCAGTGAATATACTTTCACATGCATATACATATATACAGGTATAAAGCCTCCGAAAAGCTGCAGACATGTTAAATGGGAAATTTTGATTCCACACATCATACAAGGTTTGACATTTCCCACTGTATCTTTACATGAAAAGTAACAATTCCATACATATTCATTAATTTGGAAGCATCCAAAGTACATCTATTTAGAAATTGTGATTTCAATACAAATACTTTAACAGATTGTATTTTATGTATATATCCTTTTATGACATAAGGAACTACATTCAAATGTGGAAAAACTCTGCTCTGGGTAATTTGCATCCTTATGTCCTATTATAGATTTTCCTATTTGGATTTCCATCTGGTCTTCAATATCCTTCTGAGTTTATTACTTTAATGAGATCATCTTGGGTTTACATACCTATAATTTTATTACTATTTGGAATTAGCATTACCTGCTTACCTATCCATAAACTCTTTAGTCTTACCTTCTCAGCATAACAATGAACAATGCTTGAGTAATGCTGCTACAGAATGAACAAAAAGACTAGAGGTGAAATAATCTTGTTCTGAAGAACTTCTGATTAGGAAAACAGAGTTCATGTCAACTTTTTTCTTAAGTATTTGTACCCTGTTCCTGAAAACAAAATTTGTAGTTTAGGGCTTACAACCAAAGATCCATGTCTGATGTACCTGCAATTTAATCTTTGCCCCCTGCTTGTAATATAACCTTGAGCAAGCAAATGTGCTTGTGTCTTCGGGAAACTGGGAAACTAGAAAACCCCTGTCGGGTTGTCAGAATGTCACATGTGTTAACAGAATAGTTCGAACACTTAAGCATTATTATAGAGCTACAATGCATAAACATTGGTAGGAATAATTTAATGGTTCTGTTTTGTGAACTTGTAGAAGTTTGGGATAAAAACCTTGGCAAGGCATACAACAAAGACACACAATGTCTATCTGCATAACACAAGAGAGATGACTGAAAGAGTTACCAAATCCAGTCCGTTCTTCCTGTAGAGACATGTTCTAATTTTACTTTCATAAGGCTACCAGCTTCATCTAAAACTAAGGTTTTACCCTTAAACTTTTTTTTTCTGAAAAACTGGTCTGGCACCTTTGAGTAATAAGGCACATCTTCCAATTTCCAGCCAACATCTGTTCATGGTCAATTTATTCCCATTTATTCTTGTGCCAAGATTACTCTTTCAGTAAAGTACCTGTTTTACCACCTTTGTGTTTGCACCTTGGAACAAAGTGATCATTTATCACAAACAGTTTTCTTTGTATAAAGATCTTTCCCTTTCCTGTCATAAAACAGTCTCTTAATACTACTGGTCTGTTCCTAGCACAACTCCAATTTGTCTTCTCAAATATTCATTTCCACCACTGTGCATAAAATTCCAGACATGGCCACACCATTTTAATTAGTCCATGCTTTTTTATCTCCATCAACATTTCATGTTGATGAGTCCCCGAATTGTAGCAGAAATATTTAGTGCAAATCTATGTGATTTTATTATCAGATAATCTTAGGTTTCATCTTATTTGTACTCTTTTATGACATTCCATTCATCCTTTGTATTGAAAATTCATCTACCTTTGTATTTTACACTAACACCATTAAAGAAATCATAAAATACAATTTATCCTAATAATGAGCCTTGTTAGTTCTATTAATAACATCCCTTTCAGACCAATAGTGCCCTTTCAGCGAAGCCTGCTATTGTTAGCTAGATTCCTTTATGGTCCACTACCCCATAATTCTTTTATTAATCCTCATTTTCTAAGGTTCAGCTAATAATTTCCTATGTGACACCATATGAAATGTTTTTCTGAAATCCTGACAGATTAAATCTAGCTTTGTTTGCAGAAAGTTATTTGCTTTTTTTTTTTTTTTAGAAAATTTGTTATCTTATAAAGAGAGAGACAACCTTAGCATGATCAACCTTAGTAAACCCATGATGCATTTCTCATTTAACCACTACATCCCTAATTATTCTTCCTTTCAAAATGTGTTCATAGGCTTTGCATGCACTCTAGGTCAGCCTCCTCTACATTCCAAGTCTTGTCTATATTAAAATCCTCCAGCTCTTCATTCCAGTTGACTTCACTAATTAGTTTTCTTAATCTCTCAGTTTTCCCTTTTCAAAATTAAAGTCTTTAACTAGACAACTACTTTTGTTTATGCTTCCATTTAATTTAAACTGAACACCTCCCTCTAGACCAGGTTGCTCAAAGTCCCCCCCACCCTGGTCTTGACCACTTCCAGGGATTGAGCATCCACAGCTTCCCCGGGAAACCTGTTACAGTGTCTTACCACCCTCACAGTAAAGAATTTCTGCCTGATATCTAATCTAAATCTAGCCTTTTCCAGTTTGAAGCCATTCCCCCTCATCCTATCACTACATACCCTTGTAAAAAGTTCCTCTCCACCTTTCTTGTAGGTGAAAGATACCCTACAGTTACTGGAAAGCCACTATAAGCTTTCCTCAGAGCCTTCTCTTCTCCAGGCTAAACAACCCCAACTCTCTCAGCCTATCCTCATTGGAGAGGTGCTCCAGCCCTCTGATCATTTTCATGGCCCTCCCCCTCACTTCAACAGGTCCATGTCCTTCTTGTGCTGAGGGCTCCCGCACTGGATACAGTACTCCAGGTGGGGTCTCATGAGAGCAGAGTAGAGTGGCAGAATCACCTCCTTTGACCTGCTGGCCATGCTTCTTGTGATGCAGCCCAGGATACAGTTGGCTTTCTGGGCTGCCAGCACACTTTGCTGGCTCATGACATCAACCAACACTCTCAGTCCATTCTCTGCCCAGCCTGTATATGTCTTTGGGATTGTCCTGACCCATGTGCAAGACCTTGCACTTGGCCTTATTGGACTTCATGAGGTTTGCACGGGCCCACCTCTCAAGCCTGTCCAGGTTCCTCTTGCAGTGTGTCAACCACACCACACAGCTTGGTGGTGGTGTTAAACTTGCTGAGGGTGTGCTCACTCCCACTGTCCATGTCCCTGACAAAGATGTTGAAGAGAACAGGTATATGGCAGAATTTCTGCTCTATATCACAGTCTGAACAGAAAAGCCTACAGAAGAGTCACAGTATAATCCAAATAGGACCTCTTATCATGCTTCCAGCAACAGTTTTTAACAGAATCATATTCTCTGTCCTGGTTTCTATTATTTCTCTGATGTGTCATGCAAATTCTCAACCCTTGTCCTTTTATGTCTACTGATCTCATCCAGTGTTACTAATTTATTTCCATGCCCTTTCCATCATCTTCTGGTATTTCTTTATCCATCAATGCCATGTCTTATATATTACATTAAAATCAGTCCTGAAAATGACATGATTTTTTTCTTAAAACTTATTTCCTTATGTGAAGCAACAAATTCTGAGCCCTCTGTTTATTTTTGTGTTTTTATAATGATTTCAACATTCTTGTCCAGGAACTAGAGGGATTTAACAGACTAGGAAAAAAAACGAGTTTTCTGTTGCTGTTTTTCTTACCCCAGCTTGGTAAAGTGTTAACTTCTCTAGTGCAATAGCTTTGTGACACCAGTTATATAGAGGTAAATGAGGTACCAAAGAAAATAGCATGGTAAAACTAAAGTGTATATTTGCTAGAGTCAGAAATCACTTTCTTATCTAACAGTCATAGTTTTATCATCAATTTGTACCCTTTTGTATCAAAAGTATTCATTTCTTGCAGAGATACAGACGAGGTGTTCTTTAAAACAAGGCCTGGTTAGTAGCAGGCACTGAAAGATGCCTAACTTAAAACTTACTCCCTTGGCACAAAGAAGAATCTTAGTAAACAGGAATTATAGTTTATGTGCGCAACAGATCTTTTCCATCAATAATATAGACAAGGACATGGCACAATATGTGGTGTTTACATCATATATTATGTCTATTATTCTCTACATAAGACACAGCTACTTTGTTCTTTCTTGATATTTGTCTATCTGACTGTGCTCATTTTGTGTCCTAAAACAAGGTAGGAATTTTCTCTTCAAGTACATGTACTTTTCAGAGCAATTATTATCAATATAACAATATTCTGATATGCGTGGGCTTCTCTAAACAATACTGACATAGGAGGAAGCAGACAATTTGTGAAATAACTGTATTTTTCAAATAATGTTATTAAGAAATAAATATGAAATTAATGGTACAGACTTTGACTACAAACTACCGTGGGCTTCACATGAAACCTGAATTTTTTCTTTCTTTTCTCAAAAAACCTGATTTCCTATTAAACTATCATTGAATTCAGTGAATGTTGCTGTTTGATAAGGATAACTTATCCTTGCTGATAACTTCATTTTAACTGCAGGAGTTCGTCTAGTGGTCAGCCCAGACTAAACCATGACAGCATTTGACAGTTAGACTTTGATCTTATTTTTACTGATAGTGTAGTGTCATTTCACTACATTCTTCTCATACAAAATATATTAAACTGTGGTCTGTTATAAGTGGGCATACTAAATTACTGCTTTGAATCATAGTCTTACTCAATCACTCCACTTTCAACGAACATATTTTTGAAGAAATAGTTAGTCACTGCAAAGAAGCTGCTTTTGTTATGCTCAGATAGCCTTCTGTGCCCTAAATTTTCAGCAGTCACACTGACCCACAATGCATCCCACAGTATATCAGCCTGAAAGGGAGTCATCTATTCAACATCATTCCAAGACGTCCTTGCTTTCAACAAAAAGTTATCCTGATTCTCTGCAGATATCTTTCAAAGATATTTTATTTCTTAAAAAAACCCCAACTTTTCTGAATTGGATAGGACTTATTTTAGAGTATAGTGAAAAACACACATGAGATCGTTCTTGTAGCACTGCTGAACTTCACAACTCTGCAGAATCTTAGTACTATTTAGAATCTTTCGCAGGTAAATGAGCTGAGAAAGGAGCTTATGAAGATGTTTGCGTACGTACTTCCCTTCCAGCTGGGCTATTTACATAGTCTATCAGCAACAGCTAGTCTCTCCCAGAATAGCAATGAAATGTTATATTAAATCTCTGCTGTCTTGAAGGGCCCTTAACATTATCTCCATGATGATGGTCTTCTGTGAGGGCACTGGGGTGTGATGTTTCTCCCACACTGGAGTGCAAGCAGCAGCTCGAGGAAGGTACGCTGCCAGCTGTGTCCTCCAGCTCTGACTGTGGAGGTTCAAGGAACACCTCCTGAGGAAAGGCAGTGGTGAACTCCAGCACCTCGGTGCCAGGAATCAAGATGTCTTTTTGAAAAATGTTTCACCCGGGAAGAGGTCCATTTTCGGGCTTTCTCCTGGGGCAATTTGACAGGGGACCTAGTGCCCTCAGTGCTGTAATTCCGAAGGACCTGTCCTCCTGCCTACCACTCCAGAGCTCTGGAGAATACTCTGTCCCAAAATCTACCCTTGAAAATCCTATGGCTGTACCAACTCACCATGCAGACAAATGAAGGGAACCATGAAAGGAAGAGAAGGATCCTGGAAAATAATGTGCTTGACAATGTTTAGTCTATCACTTCGAAATTTTCTAGGAAGAAGTAACACTCCCACATAGGCTTTTCACTCCAGTCCTCAACTCCATTAGAAAGATCATCACAAACAAAGCTTCCTGTTCCCATTTTTCCCACTTTCAAAAAAGGCCCTGCGCAGACTGCACCAGTGCCTATTACTGTATTTAGTGCTTCAGCTTTTCCAGAGAGGCTTGGATACAGTTTCCCAGTTCACCATGCAGGGGTATAATTATTAAATCTAAATAATTGAAGTACAGAACCTAAATTTTAAAGATGATAAGGAAGAGTGAGCAACGGCAGGTTTTCAGGAGCATTTCTTGGGGCAGCTAAGGTTGATTTTGGGGGATTGTCATGTAGCAAATAAATTCATAATGTCTCGCATTATTTCAGACAGTGCAAATGCAGGGGGATAAAAATGAATCTATGGGTTCACATTATTCAGGTTTGCAATGTGAATTGCAAATAGTATGTTATTTGTTACCAGGCACAGGACGGATTAACTGTGTGGACTTGGCAGGGACCCAGCTTTATAAAATAGGGATAATGTCTGCTTTAAACACACTTCAGAAAGCCTTACTGGAGAACATTTAAGAAAAAAATCAAAAAATAGCTGAAAAGTACTGCATTAGGATCACTGATCTAAGTGTGCTAAAAAAATTATAACAAATTCTTAGCATGAAGTATTAAAATATTTTTTTAATTATGTTGCTATTATTAAAAATACTGAAGAATTGCAATATACCTTAGAAATAAGTAATAAATTTCTTTTCATCTGCATACATAACATTATTACAGCTACTTTAGTTAGTCTTTTTTTTGTTGGTTTGTGGTTTTTTTCCCAGCAAAATTAACAATAAATGGTTACTTTAAAAAAATTTATAAACTCTTACTTAGATAAATTAAAGCCATTTCTTTAGTGACCCATCCCTCCCAGTAGAAGAAAAATAGGTCAGGTATACAGTAATCCTGCATTTGAAACCTGTTGCTAACATTACTTCTTTGTAACAGGAAAAGAAATATTTGCTTTAAAAAAAAAACAACAAAAAACCAAACACCAACACCACCTCCTCAATCCCCTGAAATATCGCCCAGGTACATTATTGGGTACATTATTATATTCTAAATTATAACCTCCTCTACGCTCCCCCAAAACAGACCAAAACCAAAAACCCCTTAATTCAAAATTTCATCTGTTTAAAGAACACAACCTCTTGCCCTGCAAGTCAACTATGTAAGAATAAGAGCCTCAGAGGAGATTTTGATCTTACTAACTCCGATATAAGTGATGTGTCACTTTCTTCAGCAGATTTTCAGTTAACTGAGATTAGAGTGAGACTTAAACCACTTCTGGTTTGGTCTGGGATGACCAGCCAGATGCTGCAGTTCTCCATGCAGACAATGTTTGAGCACCAGCACATGTTGTCCACAGAGGCGGGCAGACTTAAGTAACATGGGTGGCCCTCCCTGAGCCAGGGGGTTGGACCTGATGACCACCAGAGGTCCCTTCTGTAATGACTTCTTATGGATTTTCTGTTCAGTCAGTGCTATTCTGTCATTACAGACAGTTCTAAAGAGTTTCCACTTCTTACTCCAAATATATATGGAAATATTACAAAGGGAAAGCCTCACATTGGGAAAGCAAAGAGACCCTTACCTCTACAATCCCTGTCAAGTCTTTCTTGAGTCACTATTCTAGCTGTTCACCAGTCAAAATAAGTGCTTTTCACTTCCAAAGGCAAAAAAAACCCCAACAAACACCCACAGGGAAATATTCTGTTTCTGTGTCCTTCTGCTGTGGGGCTGCCACTGTGAATTCAGAGTGTTTAGCCTGGTTTCCTAAGGAAGTGAGGCTTCTGCCATCTGCCTGCTCTCCCCTCCTCACCCAACAAATAGCTTACAAAGCCATTTCTAATTTTACCAGTGTTAAATGGAGATAGTTAGATGTCAAAAATAATGTTTGAACACTGGCAGCTGGACAGCCAGACCAAACAGGTAGGGCTAAAGTGAGAGCTCAACATTTGCCATCCCTTTGGCCTGCTTGCTGGTCCACTAGCTCCATTTACTGACTGGTGCACAGCTGTCCCCAACCACCCCAGCACCAAGCATTTTTCATCCGTATCTGAGTGCACTGGGAATCATGTCCAGGGCCTGGAAGAACTAATGGCATTGGAAGAGTAAATATGAGATAAGAGGACAGGGGTGTCTACATTGGCGGTCAACAGAGTGGGAATGCAGGACACACAGCCAGAGAAAATCAGACTTTTTACACTCTATTGCTCTGAGGAACAACTTGTCTACTTCTTATCTCCCAGACAGCACACATATGTACTGATCCATGCTTATTCCTCATAAGGAGCCAATATTTTCTGAATGCTGTGTCTTAAAATGAAGGATAGGTCCTAACAACAGTCCCTGTTAGCCAATACTGCAGTACAGACTGCTGTGCTGAACCAGCTGAAGAAAAAGGGAGGCTTTGGGTATCACTCATCACCTTAGCACTTGCTTCCCCTTGCTTACATCCTGCTATTTAGCCCAGAAGCCTTTTGCTGCAGATCATGTACATTTAATCATTATGAAGAGTTGAGACATTTGAGGTGATGGGAAAAGGTCAAACAAGTCCAGTCCTCTTCATTTAATGTACAACTCAAATGTGGCTTTGATCACTATTGTCCTTGTTAGCATGAGGGATCATGGGATCATTACACAGGGTGAAATGTCCAGCTTATTTTGGGGTAGAATAGCAGGAACTAAGGATCTAAACCCCAGGTAGGATTTTAAGCAGTTATGGTACAGTCATAGGTGGATAAAGCAAGGTAATGCTGATAAATGTAAATCCCAGAGAAAAAGACACATGCCAGAAAAGGTTTTTATAATGCTATGCCTTCCATATTAAAAGAGTGGAAAAAGGAGCAATATCTAAATATTAAAGTTCCCAAGACGTATTTCACCCTGCCCTACCTCCCTTCCCTTGGCCCAATACAAATAGCTGTGTAGAAGAGAAAAGAAGAAAAAAAGAAGGGAGAGAATTAATCAAAGAAACTCAGAAAAGTTCCCATCAGCTTCTGCTTTTATCCCTGGAGACACCCTCTCACCCATTCACCAATCCAAGCGTTAAAAGAATTTTCTTTAATACTTTTTTATCACAATCAATCAGCTTTTCCGTCATAACCTGCTTTTTTCTTGTTTGTTTTCTCAGCGCAAAGCCACCCCAAGGTTTATGCTTAGTTTACAATTGACCTACCCTCTTTGAACATGCCCAGACAAGAGGAAACTGGTTTCTCTGGAAACAGGAGCTACGTGAAATCTTTTAGTACTTGTATTCATGTAAAGCTGTTCACACATATGCAACAATAAGGCATCAGACCTTCAGCACGTGATTCAAATTTACCAGGCAAGGTAATGACGGAGAACACTGCCAGTGACATGCCAGGCTGGTAAAATGAATTGGTAGAATTTGAATACGAACAAAAGAAAAATTCCAGCACATAAACCACTCAATCTATCTATAAAATCTCTTAATGGTCATAATAACAAAGCAAGCTGCAGGAACAATCTTGGAGACATTTATAATGTGCAGCATGGAGACGTAACGTGGTATTTTTGATGGCATGGAGGCAGCATGGCCACATATACTGAAAGCCCCTTTATGGAGAACAGCACATTAGTCCCTGCTGAGACTAATAAAACTAGTTAAAAATATTCAAGCCAAGGTGAAGCCTTCCTAATTTCCCATTAACTCTGTTTTTCATTTCTAAAGAGTGCAGCTGGAGACTGACAGTCTATCTGGGATACAGCAGACAAGGGTGAAGGTGATACCGATACTTGCAGTCCTCTTTGTGCTTTCAAGGCAAAGTCAGAAGTAAAACACACACCAGTTTCTCGGGCACTGCCATTCACAAGGTGGTATTAACATAAACCTCTGCTGAAGGTGCTTTAGGGCTCTGAATAGCAGTGGCTGAGGAATCAGAACAGGAATCTTGCTGTTGCTTCCATTGTTGTTGGGATAATCTTTAACAAAGTTGAGGGCAGAAAGCAAAGATGGTAAAATCTTAATTTGTGTCTGCTAAATTAAAAAAAAAAACCTGTCAGAGCTCAGTTTCCTCACTTCCTCAGGATTTTTCAGCAGATAGCAAATTTCCTGACTTTGCTGACATTTCCCATAAAATTCCAACACATTTGGATGTGCTTAAATCTCATTGTTCCTAAATTGTCTGCAATCAAGAATGTTTACAGATCGTCATGGTGCCTTCACACTTAAATTAGAAGAGCAGGACAGTGCATGGCAGGTAATGAAGCTATCTTTCCCCACGCTTTTCCAGGAGGGATTCAGATTCCAGGAGGGAAGGAAGGCTACAGATTTTGAATAGACTGAGCAGAAATAATCGTATTTCAATCAGGGAAGACAAAACCAAAGTATTAAGCGGTGAGATATTTTAATTATGATGACAGAACTGGATTTTATGTGTTTTGGAAGAACCAAACATTAGTTAGGAATTAGGATATGAGGGTGGAGGGTGGTGATAACTCAGGAAGAAAGAAGAAAACAATTAGAAGTTATATCCATCGTCTGAGACAGAGAAACAGAAAAAAATGCATTTTTCAGACACTCACACATAATACACACAAACACACACACACACTTTCATATAGATATTTATATATAAAATGATAAACACGCATGGTTCCAAGGTCTCAGATGAACACTGCTTAAGAAGAAAGATCTTTAGTAGTAACGGCTTGTTTTGTATTTCAAGGGGGAAAACTAAGATAAGAATTCCACAAAAACTTCAAACAAACAGGACCGAGTGGAGCGACACTGAAATGAGAATGTCGGGTAAGAGGAAACGACCACTCATCCCAACCTCTGCAGAATCTATTTAAGAAGAGCAAATAGAATCAACTCAATTTAGCTTTGTTTGCCAGATTCTTTAAGCATATTAACATCTCTTGAAGAATTAGGTTGAATTCTGCTGATAGACCTAAAAGTGTGTATATTTGTCCTTAGTTATTACAAGAGCATGCACTGGTCTAACTAAAACATATTCAAAAGGTTCTTGGGTTTGGGGGGCACAAGTAAGGCAATCACCTTACTTTAGCAGAAAAGATAAGAACAAGGGTAGCTGTTGGCAAGACTACTAGTTTAGAATGATATTTTCTTGAGCCAGAGCCAGATTATAGACTATTTTAGCAATGCTAGTAGATTGCCAACACTGAGGGAGATGTTGACAATCACAGCTGATCAGAGTCACAGTTACTTTTCACCATTTTTTCACTAACCAAGGCA
Source organism: Calidris pugnax (assembly GCF_001431845.1). Taxonomy (NCBI): domain Eukaryota; kingdom Metazoa; phylum Chordata; class Aves; order Charadriiformes; family Scolopacidae; genus Calidris; species Calidris pugnax. The sequence goes on from NW_015094506.1 coordinate 46,694,055, forward strand.
GGCATGTAATTACTGGCAGTTTCTCCACTGCTTTCAGGGCGTATGTTTGCAAAGCGGCCTCAATACAGTCAAAGCACAGGTACAAATCTGAAATGAGGCGGTGGCTTGAGGACTCAGAAAAGCCAGCGTCACTCGTCTTCCCCTCTGTGGGCAAGAAATCAGGTGGACTTACTCCACTGCTCTGCAAAGCTACCTGAGCTCTGAAACGAGTTACTGGGGTAGTAGATGGCAGAGAGCAGAGAGCTCTGCCACTCTCTCATCTTGGAAACAGAGTTTATTTGACGACGTGAAAGCCCTTTGTTACCATGAGAAAAATGCAGTGCATTAAATTCTACAAAAAAAAATCTCTTTGCCTCATTTCCCCCACTGTAAAACAACAACATTTTTCCTACCGCAAAAGAGTATGGTGAAACCCAGGAAAGATTTTAAGGTGTCCAAAATCAGCCATGGTACATGCTTGAGAGACAGATAAACCACAGTCACTAAGAGTCTTTTCTTAATTTGGTGATAGAAATATAACTGCAGGAGGTAAGCAGGATTTTTATACTGAAATGTGCCTGTATCTTGAGGCTTTATGTTGCCAGTCTAACTGCCTCTAGGGAGGCTGCAGCCACAGCTAGAAGAATCCTGACAGCACTGTTTTACTGGACCTTCCCTCATGCAAGGGAGTTTGTTCAAGAGAAAAGGGCCTTCAGGCCGACCAACTCCCACCAGAAAGGAAGGAAGTCTTGAAGGAATTGCTTAGGTCCTCAAATTCAGTTGCCTTCTGCTGGAGTTCACCGTCTCAAATAACCCTGAACATCAACTGATCAAGCCTTTAGATAGAAGCTAGCAAGTTCTTGACTCTTATATTGGAAGTTCATTTCAGATCCTCATTCTTTGAATAATTACAAAAATCCTTCTAATCCTTCTAATCCTCTGACTAAATTTTATTCTTTGTAAGTGTCTGCAGCATCTCCTGTTCAGTCCTTAGAGGAGCCAAGAATTCAAGGAGCATGATGCCTTCCAACACAATTAACTGAAAAAAAAATCTTGATGAGAGCAAAGCTTAAGTATTTCCTCTGCTTTAAGGACATACTCACTAGTGTGGGATAACCTTTCCACATGTGTTTACAAAATAATATTCTGTACTATGCACCTAACTCCTTAGTCCATTCTCTGCCACTTACAAGACCGGCTTTATTAATATACTCCTGTCAATAAACTGGAACTTTGACCTGTCTTTGAACAAAGGTTACTTGACATTAATAACAATATTTACCTTTTGGGGGGTATTTTTGGTGGTTTTTCTTTTGTTGTTTTGTTTGATTTTGTTGGGTTTTGTTGTTGTTTTTTTTTTTCTCATATAGCACTATAGTTTACAACATGGTCCAGGGAATTACAAAGATTATGGCCTGCACAACTGCTATGAGCAAACTCTCACTTTTTGGAGAATTCAGGAGCTAAATCCGGGAAGACATAAACCTGAGATGAGGCCAAAGTGGTGTGGGGGAAGAAAAGCCCAGAATTGCTTAGATGTTTTCATGGAAGAAACATACAGCAAAGGTCATCAGGGTCTTGAATTCCAGTGGACTGCAATGGCTAGAAGATCATTCTCATTGTTTTGGACAAAAAATTTTAAGATAGCAAAGGGAACTAAATATTCTATACTATGCATTTGATTAAAAGAAAGATGAAAGAAATGTGATCTTCAAATTTTCAACCTCTGACTGACTTTATCTGCATTAAATCAAATAAAATATCATCAAAACTAATGAAGAAGAAGAAATAATTAGTTTTTGACAACACATTCAGTAGTTAAATAGGATGTGATAGCAGTACCTCTTGTGAAAAGTTTACACCACAGCATACTGACATTCTGCTCATCCAAGATGTTTTGTGAATAGAAGTGAAAAAAAGATCACTGTTTAAAGCTGAAGAAAGCAGTATATCAAATTTGCTTTATTGATTATTGTCTATATTTTCTGAACTCAAAATATTGATGCATGTCCAACTGGATTATTTAATTTCTCTTAAAGCAGCATCCTTGGAGATGGAGAAACAAGCAAGCTTTTTTTTTGTTGTATTCTAAACTAACTGAAAAATCTGTAATTGATCTGGTACATATATCCTTCTAAGAGTATATTTGTCTATGTTATATGACACATTTGCAGAGTACACAAAGTCTTTGAAATTCTTTAGTGGAATGGGCATCATTAAAAAAATGTGTCCTTGAAATGTGATCAGGAGGTCAAAATGGAATATTTTAAAGAGTAATCAAAGATTCTATATCCTTGTATCACATTACTTCTCATCAAAATTAAGACAGATTAGTCCTGCAGTACAAACCATGCTTGATGTTTTCAGTCCTATTTGTTCACAACTTACTGAGTTTGAGAGATTTTAATAAACCATGGGAGAAATGTTTTTACTGCACACACCAAGAACTCCACATGCAAAACAAAAAAACTAAAAAATGAGATATTTTTAAAAATTGAAAAGCAGAGTGAGATTTGCCATACCCTAGTTTTCGTGATAGAAGTTTGTATTTGTTCTGAGAAATGCAGCTGTGCTTTGGAACACAAGTTTTCCACTGATGCCTGGAGTGACCATGACAGATAAGAGACAAGCACTGTGGCTACCTTAGAAATAAGATTGAATGTTTTAATGGCCACAGATAATATTTATGGCCCAACGCATTCAGGTGTGCCACGAAGCTCATGTTGGAAGGGGAGAAGTGATCAGTGAAGAAAACCATTACTCCTTTACTTGTATTCCAGTCCTGTCACAACACAGGCAGTATTTATGACACATCTCATCATTTGGCATCTCCCAGGCTTGCCATTGTTATATGGCCCCATAAGAGATCCCACCAGCCTGCTGATGAGCTGTGCAGGGCTGTGAGGCTCTGGAGGCACACAAGGCTAGAGGATGGGCAGAGCATCCTCCACTGCTGATGGAGGATGCCCTGCAGCATGACCTGCTCTCCAAAGCAAGCCCTACTGAAAGGCCATCACAAAGCACAGCATGTACTGCATTTTCTCCTTCATGACGCAACTCAATTTATCCTGGTTTCTCAAGCAGTAAGGCCAAGAGAATGCTAAGGAGTGGCTAATGTCACAGGCTCTCACATATTCATTGCATTCTTCCATGCCTGATCCTGACAAAAATGCTTAATTCTGCAGCCCTTGCACAGCCTCAATACTTTAATGGTGTATGCAGAGTCAAGCTCATGGACGAGTTCTTGTGGGATTGCAGATTTTTGCGCTATTGATATTTCATCTGAAACATGGGAGATGCTAATTGCCAGCTTTGCAGTTTTCCCCTGGTGGCCATACTAAAAATATGTTGCATATTGAAACCCGCAATATAGCTATGGAAAAAATTCTTACAGCAAACAATCCCAGCAAGGCATCAAAATTCCAGTCCTGGGCAGCAAACATTTTCCAGCAGCTCTGAAAATCTTAGTCTACGCAACAGAAAAATCTTATATTTATTAAATCTCTACAAAACTGTAAAACATACTCTCTTCTTACCCGTATTTGCCAGTATATATCAGAACTCCCTAGAAAGCTTAAAAGCAAACAATGTGACTTTCTTAATCAAGAGAAATGCTATAAAACAGCCATTCACAGACAGAAATGTAAGTAGATATTCATCAGATTAAAAAAAAAATTGCTTTTACAACCATTCACAATAATAAAATTAGACATTTAAGATTCAGAATCAATTAAAATATATTGTAAATATGGCATTACAGAGAACAGATTCAAATTTTTTCAATTATTAATAACTTCCTTTTTTAATTTATCTAACCCAGATGGCTTTTCCTCAGAAAACTGTGTTAGCACCTGGATGGCAATTCTAGTAGAAGATTCATGAACCCTCCAGCCGAGGTCTGAGCAGGTCACCAGGAGTCATTCATTTTGCCTTTAAAGTTTGAGGCATTTACAGCAAGACCATGCAAAGCTCAGAGGGTATCTGGAGGCCAAAAAAGCTAAATACACACACTGCCAGGCTGATTTCCAGTGGAGAACCGAGCTGGTACCATTTTTGTAATTCTCTTCCTAACATCAGAGCGTTGACGCCATTGCACAGCGCTACCTCCACAAAGTGAATGAGCACCATTCCTGGTAATTATGCAGCCCTTCAATCCACTTACTCTTAACTTTCCTTTCCACTGTGCTATATTTGACACAAAATGTTTAATCAGGTTCATTTATCATGACTGGAACAGCCTGACTCATCCCCCATTTATAATTAGAAAGGATTTCATCTAATAAATGCTGAGTGCTCTCAGCTACCAAAGTCAGTGAATGAAGAGTTTGCTCAGAACCATGCAAGGCCGAGGGTACATAAACCTATTTCACATGGAATTAGAAGAATACCAGATTTCTTCAGAAAATTTTCAAAGTTTATGGCAGTTAAATGTTACTTAGGTCCCGTGTATGAGTTCCCGGCCTGGAAATATGGAGGCAGCAGGAGATCATTCACCTTTCTGCCTTCGTCACCCTGTACATAAAAAGATGGCAATGAGGGTTTTCTTTCTTTGTTAAGTACTTCCAGGGAAGCCTAGTTATTCATTTTCTACCTGTAAAATATTAAATAACAAGTTATTTCCTAAGCAGCTAATATCTTGAACTTGTAAGAAGAAAACTGTAAATTTAATGAAAACTTAGCCTACAAAGAACAAGTCAAAAAAAACCAAAACAACAAAACCCTGTGGTCCGATGGTCAAAATTGAACAATGAGAGATTTAAACGTTTGAAGATATCAGAGTGGATACAGAGAAAGCTGCCTTTCTTTATTTCTGCAGTCTAAAGCCATCCTGCATTTTTTTGTATTTTCTCTTGCAATTATGATGCTGTGTTTGCCCTTTATAATGACACTGAGCAGTGTAGATTGCTTTAACCCAACTGAGACAAGGCAGATCGTTAACAATTGACAATTAATTTAAACCCTGCATGGTCAACCCTGACAAAACTATGCCATGATTCCCTATAATGGAGAGTCCTCATCAGTTCCTATTGTAAAATGAAAGAGAACTAGAGAGAAAAAGAAATACATTAAAGAATAACACAAGGAACAATGGGTGAATAATAATGAAATGTCACCACTGCTGTATTCTCTCTCCCTGAAGGCCTTTACTGGGGAGGGGAAGAACTTGAATTGCATGTGCTAAATTTTGAAGTTGTGTAAATTGGAATTTGGCAGCTGATGATAGTTAAATTAGCTGAATATCTTCCATGCTGGTAGACATTTAACTTAGATGGGGCCATAGCCTTAGCAATAAATCTTATAAAGAAGGAAACACTCTGTAAGAATTCATATAATGAAAACATGAGTTTGTACAATATGAATACATATGAAGACAATATAATGAAGCACATATGCTGGGAGGGCGAATTCTTCCTGCTAAGGCTTTCATTTCTTGGATACTTATAATGCGTTTAGGCACTTCCTGGAGGATCACTGCTTTACTAAATACCAATTAATTCCCAAATTTGGTATTTGATCTAACTTAATGCATCAGTTAAATGCTTAAAGCTAGGTAGGGTGAATATAGGCCATCCTATTTCATTTGTAGATTCCAAAGCAGGTTTAGTTAAAAACTAAATAAATTGTTATGAAGAGACCATTAATTTTAAGGTACTCTTTGTTAAGTCTACTACTCAACCTTTTTTAATTTTTATTTTTATAAATTAAATGCAGTTTTATATAATCATTGTTAGAATATCACTGACTGATATTCTGACAACTCCATTATATCCTGCTCCTAAGCTGTTACAGTTATGTCCCCTTCTTTAACTGACTCTCTGACCATAATAACTTCTTCCCCACCTATGGCTTCTTAGAAATTCCTGATCTTCACTTCAAAAGATCAGTGTTTCATTATTGCCTCCACCCAGGACAATTATCCATCCATTTCTGTCTTCATTTCTCCCACTTTATCTTCCCTTTGCTTTTTTCCCAACTATTATGCATTGAACGCGTTTCCTGCCCTCCCTCACTGCTGGCCCCTCGCCTCACCAAAGTCAGACAAATCTCTCTTTCCTAATTCTCAGTACAAATCTTTCACACTTATTGCATTGAGTTTGGGAGGTAAAGAACAGAATTAACACCCAGCAGCTAGGCAGGTTAAGGTGTCTGCCAACCGTTGTGTAACTTCCCAGCTCAGTGCTGTCCTGTGTTTGAGCAGCGATTTCCATAAATGACACCATCCTGAAGGGCCAACTTCATCTAACCCATCCCATCCTAAGGAATCCAGTGCTCTTCACACACTCTGCAGTGCTCCCTGGCCTCCCCCCCACATCCCCGGAGGGTCTGTAACATCGGGGACCACTAAGGCTTCTTTCTGCAAGCCCAAATCTTTCACCCAGGGTGAAATACAATGAAAACTTGCCTCTATATACTTCATACACTTTCTGTAAAGCAGCTTATTCAAAAAAAGTATAGAATGGTTATTTGAATTTTTCATGTTAGTAGAGTAAAAAAACCCATGCAATTCATAATTAATATAACAAATATGAATTATATACGGTAGGTCATTCCAGTTGACAAAGATTTTAAATAATTTAAGACAGCAAATCTATGTATAGCCATTAGAACACACAAATTAGTCCCTCATTTGAATGCATTGCTCAGCCTTATAAAGCTGAACAAAACATTTGCAAAGAAATGGAAATCTAAAACGTTGCAGATTTTCCCTTGCAATGAGCACCAAACAAGCAGGGACTTGAATTATAAGTGAGGGTGGTGGCATATGCTAATGGATTTGTCATCAGGAGATAATACAATGCCATTAACTCATCTCATTTCAGATTCTAACAACTGCATGTCATGGTCGGTAACACAAGCTGCCTCAAGATCCCAAAAAAAGAATCCAAAAGGAGAACAAGGATTTGCAAGACTCTGGCTCATGGATATATCTCACCTATGGTCAGCAATGTCTATTTTAACTTTGTTGGATTTCATGTTTAATGAGTATCATATTCAAGAATGAGTAACTTGACTCACTAAGTCCTCTTAACTCCATTAAGAATTAATATGATTAGCTGCAGCCCATTATTTTTGCATAATAAACACACATGGGGAGGAAAGAAGGGTGATTTCTAAACTCTAAATTGTCAAAATTACAAAATTTGAGATAAAAATATTGCTTTTCAGACAGCCTACACAAGCTTTCCTTTAGGTTGCATCCAAAACCCAGTTCTGACATACATTTAAGGAAAAGAGTAATTGAATTAATATATATTTTCACTAAAATCAATAGTATTAAGTACAGGTAAAAAGCTGCCCTTCACACAATAAAATTAAAGATAATTTCCTCTTTAGTACTTGCCTTAATAGCATTATTGTTCATTTAATGTAAATATTAGAACGGTCTAGACCATAAATACATGCATAATATTGATTAAAACTTAAGCTACTAGAAATGTACTCCAAAGGAATGTGTAACAATTTACAGCAGCTAAAGATCTTCCTCAGTGATACCTCTACTATATGTTTATCTCCCTCTCTTAAATATGTAATTATGTACTTATCCAATGGACTGGAATGATTTGCAACAATTCTAGTCTATTGGATAAATAGGAGTTCAATTTAATATATGATAAATAGAGTTTCTATAAATTTCTTCACTTACTGTGTAAATATGTTTACATCAGCTATCAGAAAATAGAAGATGGTGGCATTGCAAGAAGAAAAAAAAAACAGGTATCAGTGTCTTTCTTTGGGCTTTCAAACAGAAAAGTTCCATGTGTATGATTCAGCTGATTCCCAGATGAGGTTCAGTGATAAAGTAAATCCAGCTTTAGGGTTCCTAGTCCCACATCAAAAATGTCAAAATCAGAAGACACAAAGCGCTGATCCTGTATTAACACACATTGCCATTTCAAACGTGTCAAAATGTTTTTGATGGGTTAAATTCTAATGGAAGACTTTTTTTTTTTTTCCCCAGATGAGGCATTGGCTGCTCAGGTATGCAAATCTAACCTTTCTTAAAACCAGCATAAACTCGGTTGTGCTTGCTCTCGCTACACCAGCACAAATGCAGTTGTGTATCAAACATCAGCTACTGGATTCACTGGGAATGCACAAACCTGGCCAACAACCCTTCCTTGAAACCCCACTTGGGGAAGCTTAAACTGTGCACTTGAGCCATCCCGCTCATCTCAGCTGAGCTACTGACATGAAGTACCAGCAGGCTCAGGTCTCACTGCATACACAATGGCCAGTCTTAAAAGAAACCCATAAAGAAAAAGTATTTTCCAAGATTTACAGGAATTTCCAAGAATTACAGGATTACAAGCTATCATTTTCAAAAATTTTTACCTATTCTACATGATTGGCAAAACATGGGAGTTGCAAGCCTTCTTAGTTTATAACAGATTTGGCAGCATTTAAACACAAACCTACATTTTCAAACACCTCAGCCCGTATGCAGGAATATTAAATTGGGCCCTGATTTCAGGTGTGTTTATCACTGCTCAAACTCAGTTTTTCCAATGTCTCCAAATTTTTGTAATACTGGTTTCAAAATAATTAAATGAAGTTCGTTAGAATAAAGAAGTTTTAGAGTTTCCATTCCCATTTCAGATTTGACTCATTTGGTACCAATACATTAAGGAGCATATTGCCGAAAGTCAATATGAATAATCACGTTCATTTTTAATTAATTACTACTTGGTTAAACACGATATCTGTAGGCACAAATATAGACCTGTATGTTTGCTGCTAATTATTGAAATCAGTCATTAGTGAAAGCAGATGTACAACAACCTTTTCAGCATATTTTCCTACTGCAATTTTCCTACTTTTATTTGCAAATGTCTTTCTTAGATTCAGTATGAAGAAAAGCAACTTGATATCAATGTCCAGCTCCAATAATAGCATGAGAACCAGTTAGCACCTTCCTCACTGTTCTTCACATTTAATGCCAATTTTCCAAGAACTCATTTGGACTACAGAACCTGTACAGATCTGTTCATCTTTGGAAGTGGTCTATCAGCACTGACATACAGAACAATGCATTAAAACCCAGAATGGCCTAAAGCCAGGGTATATCTAAAATTCGGGTAAGGATATAATATTCCTTAACTGTGCACATCAACACAGATGCAGGAAGCTTTGGAGGAATTTAGGTAGCTGGAATCTGTGTAACACAAGCTCTACAGCTCAATGTGCCACCAAGACACTACTTGGTGTGTCTTGAGCCAGTCCAAGTGTCAAATCTTGGTCTAAACAACCACCTGGTTGTTTCCAGATGAAGATTCAAGGTTTGTAATGGATTTAGAGGCAGGGCAGGCTACCTTGGCTTCCTCAGTACACTGATACACTCTGCTCCAGCAGTGCCAGGTAACTGCTCTTTTCACGTATGAACATACCATGGGAGGAAGGAGGCTGGAAAATTGGTGTGCCCAATCCAAGGAGAAATGGAGGTGGAGACGCTCCTACAGGTCATGATTAGAGCTGCTGAAGAGAAAGCAGCTGTGGTGTAAAAGGAGTAAAAGTTAAACTTCCTTTTCAGTCCAAAACAGGCAGCTAAGAAACATACAAGAAAGAAAACACCACTAAAGGAGTTAAACTTCCTTTTCAGTCCAAAACAGGCAGCTAAGAAACATACAAGAAAGAAAACACCAAGTCTTACTTTATAGACACCTGAAAAAGGGGACAGTGGAGCTTGGAACATGCAATGGGGATGTGGGAAGGGGTTTCTGCCAGAAAGTTAAAAGGCAGTAAGTAAAAGGGTACAGGGATGGTTTATGTCACTGGTTGATTTGAAGAGTCCTGTCTTCTGCACAAACTTGTATGAATCTTCCCTTAATTATAATTCATGCAGCTGACAGGAAAATTGTCAGTGTCCTCCAAACCCTATCCGCCTACCGTTTAATCAGATATTTTTAGATGGAAATAATATTGGTAGTAAGTGGAACCTCTTTCATACCCTTTGCCTGAGGCTTTTTAAAGTCACTTAATGTGTCATAACATGCTGTTTCAACTGATGTAGGAAAAGGAAAAAGCTGTGTTTTTTTTAAATAGTTGAGGCTATATTACTTTCTCCAATATACAAGTCAGAATATCTTAAATATTAAGTTATGGTATAGGAGTTAAGGCCCTGGAGTGATCCAGCCTATATTTTTTCATAATACCACATGGAATTCTCTGTGTAGTCATAGCATTTGGTAGCCTGCTCACATTTTAGTTTATTTCTCTAATAAAAGCCCAAGTTCCCCAAATAACCCTCGAGGACTGATGACTAGTTCCTTATGTAGCAGTGATAAGGAGATAGTAGGTCTCCAAGTGGATCTTGTCTGGCAAACTTGGGCAGACAATAACCAACAAAACTCTGAGTCCTTTAATGGCATTATTGAGGTGCTTATATAGGTCATTAGAATACCCATATCTTACAAGTTACAGAGGAAATGCTTCTAATGCCATAAGGACTCAACAACTGCTGCAGTATTGTTTCCCAATTCACCTTGAATCTATATTTCAACAGAGCCACAAATACAGTATGTAAGTTAAAACCTGCTGGAAAATGAAAAGTTGATCATGATTTGAAAGTCAGGCTGACAAGAGGTAATGTTCTAGAAAAAAAAAAAGCTTGCTAAAAAAAGTAGATGTAAATGTAGAGTAGATAATATACCAAAACATTTATAAATAAGAATTCTGTGCAGCAAAACAAAGATGACCTCTTCCTTAGCATCTTCAACTCTAAGTGTCACAACTGTATGCAGTTTTAAAATTCTCAGTTTGTTAAGGTGAACACAATATTTTATAAAAGAAGGACCTTGTTCATATAAGCCCTAGGTTTGTTCAACAAGGCCCTGGTTCTGCAGTTGCCCACAAACAGATGGGCTTCTAGACCTGTGAGAACTTCTTAAGTCTTTAAATAGTGATCTGATTAGGTGTAGGCATTCTTCAAAATATCCATCATTTGGAACCCAAATGGGAACAAAACAGGCTCACTGAAGATAGTGTGAATGTCACAATGTTGTAACATTAGTCTATCAGAACTTGCATTGCTGTTACACAAAAACACACTTTAAAACACAAGATGTACTTTATCACAGAGCTCCTTCAAGCACAGCCTCATTGAGATGACTACAGACGATTTTATGCTATAGGCACCCGAGCACTAACAGACTGATAGAACTCATATTAAATAAGTAGTAGATACATTGCATAGAAATAAGCACTGAAATCAATTGGGATTGATTAGACTTTAAGATTACACAGAGACCGTGCACTCGTCTCACATAAGATATTGAACATCTGTGTGGCACCATTAAATGTGTGATTGCATATTATAAGTGTATAACCACTTCTCATCATTAGCTTCTGCTGGCCTACTCGTGAAATGTTGGCCTAAATGACAAATTATTTCTCAGTTTGTCTTCATAAAAGTTATCAGGTTCCTTCATTAAGGAGAATTTTTCATTTAAATAACACTGTGTTGTAACAAATAAATTTCCCTATAAGAACCAAAGTTATTGAAAAATAAACTGGAAATTATGAGAATGGGTCAACACATCTGTGGGTATGTTTCGTGCTTCATAATGTATTTTATTACTTGCACACTTTCTTCAAGGGACTTAATTATTCTAAATAAAACATAGGACACCATAGGAATATAATAAGCAAAAATTGCATTAAAGGTATGAAACAATTCAGACTTGCTAATGATAGCCCCATAGAAGACCCTAATGGATCACACTTAATTATGAATGAGTTTAATAATGAAAGCAGACAATTTAAATAATTACATAGAAAAGGAAAGAAAATCTAGTTTTAAAGCACACATCATGTACACTGGAGCAAAACAGAAACAATTCACTGAAGAAAAAGTTGAATGAATTTCCAAGGAATTTTTAATGCAGCTTTTCCTTTTGCAGCTGAATTGAATGTCTCAACAAATCTTTCAAAAATCCACTCAAATGTTTTTGTCACGAAAGGGAATGATACATCATTAATCTGTTAAACATATCCTTCAGAATGAGAAGAAACAAAAGTTTTATTTATGACAGCTGTGGTGAACATTTTACTTGAGAACATTAGGAAGCTGTTACTGTTTCTGTGCTTTCAAAACCATTCTATTTAGAGACAACAAAGTCTGTGAGTCATTTTCTCTGTGCATCTTTGCTTCTTCCCTCACCTAGTACATTATTAGGGACATTTTTTTCTCTAGGAATATTGAGTGAAAATCGCTTTAATTCTGGAGGAATCTCCTTCCCTCCTGTAGCTTGTCTGTGGTTCAGTTGCCATCTGATAATATTTTCTTTCTGAAGATAGTACTAAATCCTGTTCTACATAATGTGATGGTCAAAACATCGCCATGAAGTTAGGTGAGGAGGAAGATTTATTTCTCAGAAACATTATTATTAGACAGAAAAAGAGGTAATGAGAAAGGAAGATAATACCCGTGGTTTTTTTCCACTCCCCAAAAGATAAGAAACATATTTGGTCTGTATTTTCAGAGTTCTGGCCATAAATCTAGGGACCCGGCCCACAAAGAGATAGCCCACGTTAGCTACTATGATCAGACACATAACACATGCATATACAATCACTATCTTGCTGTCCACCTTTTTTCCTCAACACACTATTCAGCTGTTAATGGCCTCCTGTGACTCTCAGGCCTGTGGACCAGACAGTACGACTTTGTTGACATGAGTTCTTTCAATCCAACCCAGCCCTCCCCGTTCCATGGTCTTTTGTGGCAGATGTGGCTTTAAACACAAGGAACAGCCTTTCCACCTTTAAAGGTCTGCAATCTCATGGAGTACCATTCCCTCTTCACTCTGTCCTATTAACAGTAGATGAATCAGAAAGAAAGCGTTGTAACAAGCTATCAAGTTGGAAACTATTTTTTAACAAGGCACTTTCCAAGTTTTCCACATGGTGTCAGTGGCTCCTCTCACTTTTTTCAAAACCAGAAGTTAGATTAATACATTTGCAAACTCATCTGTGCTGTCACATCTGAGTTGTACATTGAGACTGTAAACACTAGTACAGATAATACTTTTATCACTGATACCTTGCACTTAATAAAACTGTTATGTTTGCACTTTAAATGAAGAAATTATTAGTCATCCTCTCTAAAAAAATGTAGTTGAGTAAACACTTCTCCTTAGTGCCTAGCTTCTCCCTCTTAACCAGATCTCCTTATTTCTTAAGACAGGCAAACATGCAAAATAAAGAAAATCCTTCTTTAAAATAACCAGACGATCACTGAAAAAACCCTACATCCAAAATACAATCCATTGACAAAATTGCTACCCTTTTCACACACTCAAGAAGTCCAAAATAGATGTTTTACTTTAATTGCACTAAATCAATAGACTTTCATGCAGAACATTCTTATTGATTTATGACTCATGACATACATTACAGCCACGGCTATTTTTAGTGTCTCACTCAAAAGGAAGTATGCCTGTGTTCAGAACACAGGCAGACAATAGTACGTGCATCACAGAGGTTAAGCTTGAATTTTAGATTTACTGATTATTAAAAATAAATTGCAGTAGGTTTCTTTCTATTAAAAAAAATTTGCAAGTTGCCCTTTAAAGATAGAATTTAAAGTGGCATTCAGTGAATATATATTGTGACTTTAATACTTGGGCTTTCAAGAACTTGTATGAAGAGGAGAGGTTTGTAGCATCATTTACTGCTCTGCCTGCATATGGCACTGTGCTCTGGCACCACACTAAGACACCTAAAAAAATATCCTGATGCCACATTTTCCTCCTGGCAATGCCTAAGCACATTTTCTTCTAAGGACAGTCTGTACCTGCATCAAGGGCCTGCCTGGTTATCTGGATGGACAGCACAACCAGTCTTAACCACAGTCTTAAGATGCTCTTCAAAAAGCAGTTTAGATACACTGACTGGAACCCACGTGCTAATAGCCTACATTTCCCTCCATAATTGTATAAGGCCTTACTGCTATAAAAAAATTGTAATATAACTATAACACTCTTTATTCCTGCCATAGACAGTAGTGACCGAAGAGCAATGGTCACCAGAGAGCAGAGGGGGGAGAACCTCCTTTCCACCAAATGAAATCTTACTTTTGATAAGTAAGATGATAGAGAATCCTGTGGAGAAACATTACAGATATGAATGCTAATGTTATAAATATGCTTGCTAATGTTTTTATTTCTTGTCTCATTTTCTTCTATTCTAAGCTCGCTTCCAGTGAAACCTCTGAAATCAAATAAGTATGGAGGCACTTGTCTAAGATTTACAAGGAAGACATTTTCCTCATCCATAAAGCCCTTCAGTTTGGAATGACTTGCCCACTCAGTCATCACCATCAAAGCAGAGAAAATACATCTTAGGATTTCTTTTTTGTACATTGAAGAGCACAGAAAATCCGGCCAGTGTAGGGTAGGGTGCAGGAGTCAAGCTGGCACCCTGCCAGTTGCTTCTCCTAAGTCTTTGCATTGTGCTCCCAGGAGCAGTCCCACTGGCCATCAGGGCCGGGCACTTGTTCTTACATGCAATCCTTACATCAGACTTCTTCTGGTCCCTTCTGGTAACTGTTGTACACATATCAAAATCATGTGTACATACTTCTGTCCTCTAGCACACCCAATGGTAGCACCTAACTCAGACACGGTCAGCTCCAGCTACTCCAAAATACCAATAAACTACAGACTGACACTGGAGAAGCCGTCAGGAGAGGCAAGGGTTTCAGAACTCTGTAGTACCACTAATTTTGATTTTTAAAAAGCTAACGCACTTTGATTAGAGTGTCCTTCTGTGCATAATTTGTTTAAAACAAAACACATACCTTTGCAATTTCTGTAGCTGGAAATTATAACAGAGGAATCATTAGTGCTACTTTTAGTGTACAGAAAGTGCTATTATGAAGCATAAATATAATCTACACCTTTGATTCTGTATGCAGTATATAACTTTTTTTTTTTTAAAATAGACTATCAGTCACTTTGCAAGAACTGGGAGATGCAGATTTATGAATTGATAACAGATCACAGACTATTTTTCTTCTAGGTTAGTGTTGGAAAGTCACTTCTATTCATAGCCTGCATGAAAGGAATTAGTGACCTCAATAAGTTACTGAAAAATCCATCCAGTGCTGAAAAGCTACTATTGCATCTATTATTATAATTAGTCTTACCATTACAACTCTCAGGCTGCACACGAAGAGAAATGTAGGGCCTGATCTAAAGCCAGTAAAGGAAAGAGAGTGATAGCTGTACGTTTTCTGTACTGGATCTGTGACCAATCCTTATGTTTCATGGCCACATTTTTCAAAAGTAAACACTTAAAGGGAGGCACCTTAGTGTCCTTCTACGTTTTCTAAAATCTGAGCATTTTCTAACTCCAGAATCTAAAGAAATGTAGTACATGTAAAAATAAAGGATTCATTCAGGAAGGACTCTACTGATATTCAATTTGAAATATCTATTATTGAATAGTCAGAATATTTAGAATATTTTGCTATGTTTTAGTTTAGATTTTTTTAAAGAAAGAAAATTTCTGAAAAGAAAAATGAGATACGTTATAGACTAACATCTGCAATAATCCAGAATAACGGAAGGTGAGTTGTACCCCAGTGCTGTATCCCATCACAGTGTTATCTGCTTTGTGTATCAGTCTGAGGCTTAATTTTGCTCAGTCTCTCTGGGATATAGCCTGGCTTATATCTTCTAACAGAAAAGAATTACAAGGCAAAATCCAAAAGTTATAGATATTCCCAAAGATTCCTGATGAAAGAAACAACTTTGTGAAAACTGAGTTGACATTGTAGTGTTGCAATATTTAAATCCATAACTCAGATCGATTGGTCAAAAGGTGGATACCACAACTATTAGTACAGCTTTCCAATGAAAATGCTACATACAAAAGCATGAAATTACCTTCAGAGACTGAATTGCAAAATTAATGCATAAGGATAAATTAACTGTATAAAATCTATAGTTGTTCTCTTATGAAATTTCTATACAGCTCTATATATTTAATCATGTATATGATGATTATAACTTAGAACAAAGGTACCAAAGCATGGATAAGGCAAGCCAAGAAGTCACCGTCCTGGAGTACTGAACGCTGGGTGAGTATAGAGTGAGGAAAAGGACACTTTGTAAAGCAAGAAATTGGGAGGTTACTACTACTCATAGGAAACCACAGGCATTCAAGATACAAGGTGGAAACTCCTGGCACTGGTGTCTGCAGCAAGGGGAAGCAGGGCCATGTCAACGGCAAGGAGTAAAAGTTGGAAAGGAAACATTACACAGCTCAGAGCTCCAGGAGAAAGCGACCAAAAATACGTGGCCAATAGAGTTTACCATTTGGTTTGTGCAGCAAGAATGGAGCAACCTGAGAAATTCCTAATCCCAGGAATTAGAAATAGCTGAGCAATTACTGTGTACAATATGCAGATCATCCTCTTTACCAGAAATTTCCAAGTGAAGAAAAATAGAATCTAAAGCTTTTCATAGGCCACTTAGATGATGCCGGAGGATTTCTATATTTTTCTATCTTTTCTGAGGGTGGATTTATGAAAACTCATTTGAATTAAAATAAAATAATACATAATATCTTTTTTCAGCTCATTACTCAACACAAAGTACACTAGCATAATAAAGAAGAAACCTAAATCATTGTAATATCTTTTTTTTTTTGGTGCACGCACTGTGTACAGCAGTAAAAGCTTTATTCTTGAGTGCATCCTAAGACAGCATCAATTTAGAATAGCACATACCCAAGATATATAATTTTATATTCCTTCCATGTTTGCAAATGGAAGCAGAAGAAACACAGCAAGGGAGAAAATGTGATTCACTAAAACCAGATCCTGTCTTAAAGAGCTCACAACTTTTATAGTAGATCTTGCAGACAGCGAAGGCTGTAACCTGCCTCAGGACCTTGGGAAGGGAATAAAACCAAGGTCTCTGGAAACAGTGTCTTTCACATCTTTGGAATGTGTTTTCCAATTTTAACAGGCACAGCTCAGATTCACTGCAGAAAATACACCAGGACAGCACAAGTTTTCATACAGAGTGAAAATATGAGTAAAATAGAAAAACTAGTATGCTAGATTATAGACATAGCTTGATCTGCTTTAAAAAAAAAAAAACTTTCTCTAAAGCTGAGGGAAAAAAAAAGGTATGTTTCAGTTCATTTGTGCTATAAAGCAGGCTACTCAGGAGCTAATAATACAACGTGCCATTGCAGATCTTACAGTCAGATTATGACTTCCCCTTACGCATGGCTGAGCTGTTCCTCTCACAAGTAGTTCTCCACAAACAAAGACGGATGACTTGGAAAGACACTGGGCTTTGTGTTTATCTCAGATGAGGGTAAATCAGGAAAAAACTACAGCGAATTCGATGGCATTACTGTACTATAAAACGGATGGGGAGCAGGACGCGGCATCCTGCATGCAGCCTACAAAGTGCCATTTTAAAGCCACACTTTTAATTTGCCAGTTTCTATTGCTAACCTGGAATCACAGAATGACAGAATCACAGAATCTTCTAGGTTGGAAGGGACCTCAAAGATCATCTTGTCCAACCATCAACCTAACTGACAAAAATAGACACCTGCACAACAAACAAGAAGCATCACCATCACTAGACCATACCTCACAGCACTACATCAACCTGTCTTTTGAACCCCTCCAGGGATGGTGCCTCAACCACCTCTCTGGGCAGCCCATTCCAATGGCTGATAACCCTTTCAGTGAAAAAAATTTTCCTAATATCCAGCCTGAACCTCCCCTGGCAAAACTTGAGGCCATTTCCTCTCGTCCTGTCGCCTGTGACTTGGGAGAAGAGACCGACCCCCACCTCTCTACAACCTCTTTTCAGGTAGTTGTAGAGAGCGACAAGGTCTCCCCTCAGCCTTCTCTCCTCTAGGATGAATAACCCCAGCTCCCTCAGCCTCTCCTCATAAGACTTGTGCTCCTTTAATAATTTTCTTAGAATCATAGAATCTTAGAATTTCCCAGGCCGGAAGGGACCTCCAAAGGTCATCTAGTCCGACCTCCCTGCAGTCAGCAAGGACACCCCCAACTAGACCAGGTTGCCCAGGGCCTCGTCGAGCCTCTCCTTGAATATCTCCAGGGAAGGGGCCTCAACCACCCCCCTGGGCAACCTGTTCCAGTGCTCCACCACCCTCACAGTGAAGAACCCTCTCCTCTTTTCCTCCCCTCCCCCAAGCGTGACTGCGTGTCACCTTATTTCCTTACTTAAAATGCCCCAAAATCTAATGGAGTGTTGCTGAAGCTCGGTTAGCTCATCATCTGCCACTAAGCCAGCCTTGGCAAGCGAGGTGCCCCCAGCCCGGCCCCAGGGGCCGCGCGCTGCCGCTGGCACCCCAGATGTGGCCTAACGCAGCATCAGCAGTGCAGAAAAATGCTTCTGTGTCCGGTCCCCTGCACAGCAGCATGGCCGGAGAACCCTGCCGGTACCTGGGTAGATCTCCCCCATGGCCGTGGGGTTGCAGGGACTGTGGGAAGTGGCGCCGGAGGAACGAGGGAGGGCTTTCCCTGAAGTGCACGGAGTGGCAAGAGGCCTATGATACAATGGGCACTTCAAGCGCAGCGAACAAAGAAAAATTGCATTTTCATATCAATGGTGCTTTAGAGAAAGAAAAAGAGGCAAGAGAGACAAAGAAAAGAGGGCATGTTTCCGCCTGGTTTTGAGCTTCCAGAAGAGGCTCCTCCAGTTAAAGACGTGGCACCTAAGAGAGAGCACCATCTCCTCGCATTTTGTGCTAATTATCCCGCCGGGTGCACTGCCCTGCTGCCTGCTCGCCTGAAGCAGCCTGATGGGCTGCCACCAGGGAAGCGAGCCTCATCTTTAAACCATCTTTAAATTGAGATGCAAAGTCTTTCATAAAAATATGCGCAAATTCTACCAGAGGTTCTTAGGCCTAATAATGTTTGCTAATATAGTAAGGAAAAATAATTCCCTCTGCTTTAGGGATTATCAGGTGAAATTCTGTGCTTCCAGATATGCATAAAGTTGGACTACTTGATCAGAATAGCCCTTCCTTGCTTTAAATATCTATGCAGCTATCTCTCACCATCTGTCTAGAGTACATCGACCAAATAATGTATTTTCCTAACTTGTTTCATTGATAAAACCTCACTAACACTTAGAGTCTTTGAAAAATAGTACATATATTGGAAAGCATCTGGTTTTAAATTCAGCAGGACAATTAAAGACTGTTTAAATTTTTCAAATAATAGAAGAAATTTAAAAATACACTGTCACTATATAGAACGTTATTTAGAATAAATTATTTAGCTGGCATTATAAGCTATTTACATGTTAGGGTCATAGAATCATAGAATTGTCTAGGCTGGAAGGGACCTTTAAGATCATATTTTAATATATATCAGTATGTACTCTTCTTATTTGTCCTATAATATGAGACTTAATATGCCCTGAGTTTTGCAGAGAGTTAGAGGTACTTCAAGGGAGTGATAGCCTGCCATCACATCCTGCCTTCGTTTACTCCTCCCCCTTTGCAACCAGAAGCATGTTGACATGGAAGGTGTGCAGCAAGCTCGAACTCACATCCCAGGCTCTGGGCTGGAACAGCCGAATGACTCCTTCACTGCAAACCGCCTTTTGGCAGTCATGGCATAAGCTTCCCAAGGCATTTGTACCATAAGTTTAAAAGCAACTGTACGTTCCACCGCGCTAAAGACGATGTAATGCTTACTGATAATGAACTGGGCATTGACACATTCAGTCATCTGAAAAGGAAGGACAGCCTTGCAATTAGGATGGGGTAGGACTGGACAAGATATGATATGATAAAATGTGATATCATGGGATAGGAGTGGAACCAATAAGAGAATGGAAGAGAATGGAACCAAATTTATGCCCATTCCTGTAACAAGGTTGCAGAGCACTTGCAGGTGATTCTGCAGTATCACCATCCAAATTTAAAAATTAACAAGCTTAACATTGGAACTTATTCCTGGTCAGGCAGAAAATCTGGGCAATGATGAAGACTGAGCCTAACCCTCCAATTTCTGAACCTGCACCTTTATCATCAACCGGTTGAAATCTAGAAGTACATTGTAGTGGAACAATCTTGTAGCTAAATATAATTTTGAATTTTGCATGAGACTGCAGAAAGACTCCTGCTGAGGTCTTGTGGAAGCATATGAACACGGGCTTTTTTGAAAGGTGTATGTATTGAGGAGCTTTGTGGATTCTTTCTGGCCTCATGGGAAAGTACATGTGTCTCTTTGCAAATGAATGAACAATAAAAATCTCAGCTGTACAAAGCAGTGGAGAGGAACAATACTGCATTTCTCCCTAGGGAAGGACTACAAGCTTTTTCTTTCTTTGTGTCTCTAATTTCTATAGGTTTGCAAATGCCTGTAAACCTTGTGAGTTCCCACTAAGGCCTTTCTCAGCAACTGGCTTACCACTGAAGGAATCTGCAGCAGGAAGTGTAAACTGAGTTGTAATGAATCCCCAAAGGCATAAACGACATATGCCACCATTTTCAGCATGTTTTTTTTACACTGGGGAGAAAACAGTTGTCAAAAGCACTTCTGAAAAGTAACTCTCCATCTGAGATTCCCGGGCTACAGGTAACTGGTCAAAACAGTTTCCCAATAATTTATTTTTTTTTCCATGAGACATGGACTCTCTGCCTGTTTCCTGAGAACTGACCAGAGTTTACTGAACTCCCTGCACAAAAAATATTAACAAAACTATCATGATGTTTCTCTTATTAACTGCTGCTAGCAATATATGGTCACTGAAGCTCAGCGTATAGCAGAAGAAAAGCCATTTCCCTTGCTGGGTCATTCCAGACTTTAGGCCAGTTTGCCCTTCCCC
This sequence comes from Calidris pugnax, assembly GCF_001431845.1. Taxonomy (NCBI): domain Eukaryota; kingdom Metazoa; phylum Chordata; class Aves; order Charadriiformes; family Scolopacidae; genus Calidris; species Calidris pugnax. The sequence goes on from NW_015094506.1 coordinate 46,714,874, forward strand.
TTAACCATCACCACAATTTTTTAATACTTCACATGTGAACTGCATCCCAAGACCTCACGATGTATGGATGTGTGCAATGGTTGCTGCCTTTGATGATCACACCTTCCTGCTTCCCCCTTCCTGAGCTACAGGCAATGGCTCCCATGGCATCTTGCCCACGGAGCTTGACACGTGTGGAAGGTGCCATGCCTGCCAAGACTCAAAACAGCTTTGAAAGGAGAGTGAGGGAACCAGCCAGCACACTGAGGTCTGCGGGCAGAGGTGGGCACAGCCAAAGGGGAAACAACCACCCGTGTGAGACTGGGCTGTCTTCCTGGGAAGGAGCACGTGATAGCGCAGGAGCTGTGTTATAAAAAAAGGTTTCTGTTTGTGTTAAGAAGAGGACAACATATGGCTTGGTAATTGCCTTCAAATCAACTCTTGACTTGGCAGGGTTTAGCTAAACCAAATCAGTCTTTCGGAGGTTAGGCCAAGAGCTGCTTAAATTTCACAGGCCATGTTGCATTTCATATGATACCTATTTATAAAATCCTAACTACGTTTTTAAAGTTAGCATAGAAACAAAACTTCTGGAGAACAACCAACTTTACAGGAGCCATCTGTGTCTCTCGCCCCTTTAAACTCAGACCACAATTTCAGCAAGTTTCCTGGTTCAATATGCACGTGAAATAAAACTCCAAAGTTGAAGGCCTCCAGACTTTTGTTGGTGTTGCCTCACATCCAGGGTGACATTTGGAGTATTTTATCTAATGAGAGAAGCCAAATTCAGAATTTTTTACCAACGAGATGTAGGATTTCTGAAGGGATGCTATTTCATGCTGGACTACTGGGCTGCAGAGTTTGCTCTGTAATTATTCAATTCAAACTTATTCTTGTGTACCCGATATAAAAGAGAGACATTCTCATTTATTCATCCAAAACCATTCTCATCTACAGGCTAGAAGTTGTGTGCAATGCTGTTACCAGAGATGCTGAGCTGAAGTCATTGCTCTCAAAGGATCTGACCGAGCAGTTATGTTTTAGACCGGAGTTTATGTACACATTATGGTTTTCCCAGCCATATTTGTCTGCTCTGTTTTCTTATTACAGCAGTGAGGTGAAATGTATAAGCATTCTGCCTTTGTGAGTGCTTCCCAGAACAAGGCAGTAGGATTTTTGCATATCCCACTTTGCCATCTCCCTGCAGTAACAAAAGCACCGGGCAGCGCGGGAGGAGAACTGCTTCTGTGCATGCACTCGCTGCCATGAAGAAAGTCAAGCAATGGTTTCCTGCAGTAGCTAGAACTTGAAAAAACAAATATACCATAAATCTGTTTAAAAATCAGCTCTGCAAGCTCATGCTCCTTCTCCAAGCTGCATCCCCGATGAACCCGCTGAGCAGCTTTTGGATTTTCGTACTGCAGCCTCTCTTCTAGGAAAAGGCAATTGAGGTGACTCTTTACAGACACAATGCCCACCACAGCTTCAGGATGTTACCCCTATGATGCCATCAGCATCTGCATCTGATCTTTTTGAAGTCTGTATGAGTTTTGTCACTGAAATTCTCTGCTGAAAGGATCAGCTCTCTCAAGAACAAGAGACTAGAAGGGGGAATAGATTGCCTTCCCAGTTCCCCATCAAAAACAACAGGAAATGATTAGCTTCTGACAGCTTTGAACCGTTCAATAACCAGGCTGACTTGTTATTGCTGCCACTATTCCTCCAAAAAGAGCACTTTGCCTCTTGCACCTTTTCCCTTTTCTTTTCTTTCTGTAGCTGAGTAAGTAAGCAAATGAGGAAAATAAGCCTTAAGTATGAATGCCTGATCTTCAGTGTCAATAGTACTGATAGCACGTATTTATCTGCTGCATTGTGTTGGCATTTATCCATTAGAGAGCATTAAGGAAGAGAACCATGCAAGCCCGGGGAATAGTAACTCCGCAGGCAGCCGGGCCTGCTCAGCCATGAGCCGGGCAACGGCAATTACAGAGCTGCCTCAGGTGAGGAGCACTCGTTCTGCTCAGCTCCCTGTGCCCCATGTGCTGCTTCACATGGACCTCCAGACTGCTGGCGTTTCTTCATCATGCCCGTGCACATGGCAGCTGTTAAAACAGGGATGCAATGGCCTTTCTTTCTGTGACCTTTTGGACGTCTTGTCCCTCAGCTCCTCTTCCCATCGATTATGCCTGAAACCCAAAGCTAAGCTGTCCATGATATCTCCAAAGCACCTGTTGTCAGCTGATGTTCAGGGGAAGGACCGCCTCAACACCTCCAGCAGAGAAGGAATAGATGTGTGCACAACCAGTTAACCAATTTCTGAGGTTTTGCAGCCTCACTAAATAGAGTCATACTCTCAGCTGCAGAGCTTACGTGAACCCTCAGCCACACTGGCTAATGCAAATTTCCTCTAGCCCAGTGTCCTTCCTGCCCGATAGATCTCAACGGCTATGAATAGCTAATGTATTCCACAGGAGCAGCCACAGGAAACTAAATTAATTTAAACACTAGCAAGGACTCCAAAGAAAGAAATACAGCCAACAAAGCAGCAATTCAGACCTCATTCTTCTGTTCTGCAGCACTGCATGGTCACCTCTGAGTTTACGCCACCATCCCACGTGCACCTCATAAAGCTGGAAGGGACAGGACTTCTTTCAGCTCTCCTTATATTCTAACTGAGAACGAATTGTTTTCACTATTTTTTTTTCCCTGGCTGGAACATTGCTCTAGCATAATTCTGCCATACACCAATCTATATCTCGCTATTTAAAGTTTTCATTTAGGGAAGAGTGTGTAGAAATATTCACTGTTGCTCCACAATCACAATTTTTTAGTTAGTATTTTATTACAGGCTAGGAGAACGGGGCGCCTTTAAAATTATTTTGCATTTCCCAATCTTGCTGACTTGCTGAGTTTTCCAGCCTGAGATCTGATGAATCAATATTACATTATTATTACTAGCACCTACAAAAACATAATTAGAGTGCTAAATATTATTTCAATGCTTTGAAAATCTCATATCAGTTTCAATCATCTGCCAGCTCATGAGAAGGAGGTGGTGACTTATGGGGAGAGCAGAAAAAGCAGTGAATTTCTCAGAGTAGCTTGGAGCAATTAATGGGAGAGCAATAGTGGGAACGGCAGGGCTCACAAACGATGATCAATAGACAATCTTGAGAGTGAAGTCTTCTGTGCAGCCACAAGATATCTACATCAGCTGTGTGAGGCCATGAAGCAGAGTGTGAAGACTGGATCATGGGCTGAAAATGGTGTGAAGCCTGTAAGACAGACCCTGTGGACAGACTGTACCAGGAAGCAGCAATGACGGGCAGTGTAGAGCTTTGCTGTGTTCAGAAACTACCTTGGAGCTGCTAGATAGGTAGGTTAGATATGAGGCATATAAGGAAAGTGTGCTGATGGACCAGTGTGCTTTTGCAGCTGTATCTGGACAGTCTGCAGAAGCTGAACTCCCAAAGATTTTCACACAGAATCACGGAATTGTCTAGGTTGGAAGGGACCTTTAAGATCGTCTAGTCCAACCATCAACCTAACTCTGACAAAACCAAAAAACACATCACTAGACCATGTCACTAAGTACTATGTCAACCCATCTTTTGAATACCTCCAGGGATGGTGCCTCAACCACTTCCCTGGGCAGCCCATTCCAATGCTTAATAACTCTTTCAGTTAAAAATTTTTCCTAATATCCAGTCTGAATGTCCCCTGGCGCATCTTGAGGCCATTTCCCCTTGTCCTATTGACTATGACTTGGTAGAAGAGACTGACCTCCGCCTCTCTACAACCTCTTTTCAGGTAGTTGTAAGAGAGCGATAAGGACTCCCCTCAGCCTTCTTTCCTCTAGGCTGAACACCCCCAGCTCCCTCAGCCTCTCCTCATAAGACTTACTCTCCAGACCCCTCACCAGCTTTGTTGCCCTTCTCTGGACCCGCTCCAGCACCTCAATGTCTTTTTTGTGATGAGGGGCCCAAAACTGTACTTGAGCCTCACCAGTGCCGAGTACAGGGGGATGATCACCTCCTGAGTCCTACTCACCACACTGTTCCTGGTACAGGCCAAGATGCTGTTGGCCTTCTTGGCCACCTGGGCACACTGCTGGCTCATGTTCAGCAGTCAACCAACTCCCCCAGGTCCTTTTCTGCCAGGCAGCTCTCCAGCCACTCTTCCCCAAGCCTGTAGCGCTGCCTGGGGTTGTTGTGGCCCAAGTGCAGGACCTGGCACTTGGCCTTATTGAACCTCATCCCATTGGCCTTGGCATATATTGCTGAAAGATTTTGCAAGGGCTACAGACCTATTTCCTCAGCCATTGGTCCCTTTTGGGTGTTTGAATACCTGTAAATTTGCCATCCGTTGGTGCTGATCTGAGACTCACTGCAGTCTGTTGGAGCCACTGCAGTCAATGTGTTGGAGCCAGTGCTTGCTTTGGTTATTATAATCTCTGAGTTGCACACATGAAACAGTGTGAGCTGTTTGTGAGTTTAATTTCCCCCACTGTTTCCACATGCCTGCAGATGAGTGGGATGGTGGCCTGCTTTCCACATTACTGGAAAGGAGATGCTAATCCTTCTTCCCTCGGCTGAATGTAAACTGACACTGCATGAAAAGCCTCCCCTCCAGCATGAAGCATCCCTCAGTGCATTAAATTAAGAGACTGGCCCTAAACAGGCAGCGTTGACCTTTCTATGCTCTCATACTGTCCTGCCTTTAAGAAACATGTCTTTTCCACTTTCCCTACCTTTTTTTTTTTTTTTTTACCCCTTAGTCTTTGTTGTTTCTTTATCCCTAAGATTCTTTTTATAGGTGGGTTGAGGTGGTGAGTGCTACTGTCTATTCCAGATCCAGCTTCTCTGAGTCAGGACTCAGGCAAAGGTTCAAGTTCCCATAAAAAAACATATATTCTAGAAGTGCTGCATTAGGTATTGTGGATCTTGTCTTTTTCCGAAGTTGATGGCTAATACAGAATTTTTTGGGTTTTTTTTTCCAGTTAACTTTGGAGAGAAAATGCCCGGCAAGTTTTGGGTTTGGCTCTGGAGCCTGAGTCTTCCTAATCCTTCACCACAAGTCCTCAAATATGTTGTCAGGCTTAAATGTTAATTTCAGATAGCAGCAAACTGTGGCAGAGCCTCATGTGGATCCTTGAGTGTGGGACTATCTGACTTAGCAGACTTTACAGAGAAGAAAGAAGTACCCTAATCACCGAGAGCAGACCAGCGGATTGGGGCTGCCTTGCAGACAGCTGGCTGCAGGATGGCAATGGTTTCCAGAAGTAGCATATGAATGTTACAAGAACAGAGCTGGGCCAAAAATTATGGACTATGTATGAAAGCTGAAGGAAATTTCCATACCAGAACCCAGGAATAAGCAACTAGAGACCCCAAAGTCAGCCAGGGAGGTTTTTGGAGTATCAAGGAGGGAAGGCTGAGCACCCGCTTGTCCCTGCTCAGCCCTATGTAGTGCAGGACGGTGATCAGCAGGAGCTAATCTCACCCCGGTGGCATTACTCTGCCCATGAGCCAGCAAGGGCAAGCTTCACCTGCCAGCACTCTCAAATTAGGGATTTTTGTGCATGTTTGATTAGTAACAACACCGAAGTGAAACACTGCCTTACCTCAGTACTTTGGATGTATTCTAAATTGCTACGCACTTGGAGCAGCATCCCTAGAAATGAAGGGATACTCTGGCTCATGAACCATGCTTGGAGTAATCCCCCGCTTCCTGCAATTTTAAAATGCCTGGTCTTTGACATGGTGGGTATCACTGTAGTATTTTTATATGGGAAAAAAATATAGGTTTGGCTTGTTTGTTTTTAGGAAAGTTCAGCTTTCTGGTCTGTCAGCCTTGCGAGAGTCTCCTTAATAAACTCAAGACATCATTATCTGCACAAGTTTTTTGCGCAGGATGGGTAGGAGACAAACAAAACATTTCCAGGGTTCCTCCAGACCTGCTGTTTCCACAGGCTGTAATTGTTATTTTAATAGGCGTCCTACCAAGTTATTCTCTTTTAAAACAGACCTTTTGCTTCTCTTAACAAATAGGCTCCTGTCAAACACTAATCCAGGCACTTTTGAGAACTGAGATAGTGGCTGGTATTAATGACTAGACACTTCTGACTGCATCCTAGTGCTTTGTTCCTCATAGAATCTTTTCCCAAGCTGTAAAATGCAATGCCAGATTTAGTTTCTAAAGCCAGAAGAATAACAGTAATAGACAGTGAATGGGTGTGAGTTGTCACATACAGCAGCATTACAGAGTTAGTGTTATGTCTCAATTAGCAGTGGGCTTGAAAATCAGTGGGAAGAGACAGCACTTTTCCTGGTTCCTGTTGCAGTGCTTGAGCTGTACAGAAACTAAAAAAAGAGTTTATGTTTACTGGCAAGGACAGAAACCTGGCACTGTAGTGCAGTCCCTGACCTGCCTGCTTGGAGTTTCTGGATACTTCTATGTCTCAGTTTATCCCCATGCACGTAGCTGAACACTAACACCCAGGTACCTCACAGATGTGAAGCCATGCCTGGTTCCTGATGGGAAAAGCCAGTGAGATTCTGGACCACAGACACTGGGTATGTGCAAACCATGACTGCATCTGGGCACTGCTAAAGTTAACCGTGGTCCAGCTTCTGCTGGTCCTGTTTTGCATGTGTAGGTGTATGTAAGCCCCGACAACACAGAAATCAGCTGGAGTTTTACCACTGATTTCCAGGGGGACAGAATTGTATTTTCTTAGTTGTGATTTGTTTTCCAAAGTACACCACAATCTCATTCACCTGCTGTCTAAGACAATAAAACAGCTACTAGAAGTTACAGGAAAGTGAAATTAAGTCAACAATTCACCAATTCTTCCTCGTACCATGCATTGGCAAAGACCTTCAGAAGAGGAGGGATGCTCTAACTCATGTGGTACTGTTCCTTTAAAGTACATGTTTTCATACAGTATACACGGACAAACTGCTACACATACATAAAGATGACATAACCTCCTCTGTAACTGAATCATCTGGTGTCATTTCAAATACGCCTGGTACAAGAACTGAAGTCAGTGAAGTCATCAGGTACTAAGGAAATATGTACCTCCTCTGAGAACAAAACTTAAAAATGCTATTGAATCAGGGTTCATAGATACTTTTTCATACATTTCAGTATTTAGTAACCTTTAATCACAGCCATACTTCAAAATCTTTTACCACCCATGTAGCATTTCCATTGACTAAATTCCAATTATATCAGTTAGGGAATTAACAGTCACTCTCTATAATGCATTTCACAATTTCTAGAGTTCCCCTTTATTCTCTGAAGTGTTGAGTGAGCCACAGACTAAAATGCATTTCCCTTGAGAAGCACACGAATGTCACTGGCAAAGCTGGTGAAAGGGCCTCTAGCATCTGAAAAGTTCACTTACATCATTTGAGAACAAAAGCTAAATGGCTGAAGTTAATAGTGGTGCAAATAAAGCCAATCCCTAAAAATGAATTTAGTTATGTCATATTTAGGTCTGCTTATGATTGTTTATTTGACCAATATCGGAGATATTGAGGAAGTATTCATCAGAACATAAAGCCATTAGATAAATAGGGAGCTGCTATCCGTTGCCTATACACATACATCCTCTTTTATGTGCTTTTAAATGAATTGATAAACCCAAAGGTAAGCAGAGTAAGCACTAGTGTACATCCTTCATATCTGACATCCTAGCAATATGACCCCAGGACCAAGAGAAGCAGTTATATTAATAAGGATCATGGACTAGTGATCTGTGGTTAAGTGGAGCAGTCACTCTGAAATCTAACAGTCTACATTTGTCCTCACTTAACCCAATTCTAATTAAGCACACTAGAAATAACTGTTCAAATTATTCTTAAGCTTATCCACTTTACAGCTTTGTGTAAAAACTGATACCAACACCAAGTCAAAAAATAGCATATTTTCAGTATTCAGTGCTAAAGTGAGAGCTGAACAGACCTCACATAAAAAAATTCTTTTAGCAGAGAAGGCTTCATCCACAACTCAGAACGTCAAAGGAAAGGCGCCTGGAGCCTTTGCTGTATCCTTTGTACACTGCCTTTGAACTGCCTGTATATACAAGACCACTGTAAATATATAGTGCACCGGTAGCATCAGTCGAGGCTGAGGAGTAACATGACATTTGTGCCTGGTGAATATATGTTGTACCTCAGGCTGGGAAGGAGGTGCAGACTATCCACACTAGCTTATAGAATCACAGAATGGTTAGAGTTGGAAGGCATCTTAAAGATTATCCAGTTCCAACCCCCCTGCCATGGGCAGGGACACCTCACACTAGAGGAGGTTACTCAAAGCCCCATCCAGCCTGGCCTTGAACACCCCCAGGGATAAAGCATCCACAGCTTCTTTGGGCAACCTCTGCTAGTGCCTCACCACCTTCAGAGTAAATAATTTCTTCCTAATATCTAATCTAAATCTACCTTCTTCTGGTTTAAAACTGTTACCCCTTGTCCTATTGATACACCTCCCCATCTCTCCTGTAGGCCCCCTGTAGGTACTGGAAGGTCATTATAAGGTCTCCCTGGAGTCTTCTCCTTTCCAGGCTAAAAAAACCCCAGCTGTCTCAGCCTGTTCCTCCAGCGTGTTGACCGCCCAACACAACTTGGTGTTGTTGGCAAACTTGCTGAGGGTGCACTGTCCATGTTGCCAGCAAAGTTGTTAAACAGCACTGATCTCAGTGCTGGTCCCTGAGGAATGCTACTTATCACTGGTCACCACTTGGACATCGAGCCATTGACCACAACTTTTTGAGCACGGCCATCCAGACAATTCCTTATCCACCAAGTCGTCCGTCCATCAAATCTGTGTCTGTCCAGTTTAGAGACAAGGATGTCACGTGGGACAGCATCAAATGCTTTGCACAAGTCCAGGTAGATGACATCAGTTGCTCTTCCCTTATCCACCAATGCTCTGATGCTGTTGTAGAAGGTCATAAAATCTGTCAGGCATGATTTGCCCTTAGTGAAGTCATGCTGGCTGTCACCAATCACCTCCTGGGTCCCTTCTTTCCAGGGCTTTATGCCATGGTGCTCTACTAAGCAGATCCCTGAAGAGGCCGAAGTCTGTTCTCATGAAGTCCAGGGTAGCAAGCTTACTGTGTGCCCTCCTCGCCACCCTAGGGATCTTGAACTCCACCATCTCATGGTCACTGCAGCCAAGGCTTCCATTGAGCTTCACGTTCCCTGCCAGCCCCTCCTTGTTGGTGAGAACAAGGTCCAGCATTGTACCTCTCCTTATTAGCTCCTCTGTCACATGGAGAAGGAAGCTGCATTCCAGGAACCTCCTGGATTGCTTGTGCTGTTGTCCTGATTGCTATGCTGTTGCAGCTGATTGCTGCTGTGCTGTCCGTCCAACAACAGCAGAGTGGTTGAAGACCCCCATGAGGACCAGGGTTTGTGAACATGAGGCTGCTTCTATCTGTCTATACAGGGCCTCATCTGGTCGTTCTTCCTGGTAGGGTGGCCTGCAGGAGACCCCCACTGTAAAGTCACCTGTCCCTGTCCCCCCTTTAATCCCGACTCAAAAACTCTCGGTCAGCTCCTCCAGGCAGAGGAGCCATGCACTCCAGCCATTGACATAGAGGGCAACACCCCCTTCTTGTCTCCCTGGCCTGTCATTCCAGAAGAGCCTGTATCCTTCCATTCCAACACTCCAGTCATAGGAGCCATCCCACCACATCTCCATGATACCAATGCAATCATAGCCCTGCAGGCATGAGCACATCTTTAACTCCTCCTATTTATTCCCCATGCTACATGTGTTTGCATAGAGGCATTTAAGTTGGGCCCCCGATGAAGCTGATTTACTGGCTGGAGTGGTGCTGCACTCCAGGTGCTCTCCTGTTGACCTGCAACCCCTCTCCAGGATCTGGGCATCTATTACTGTCATTGACATCATACTGGTAGGAGTGGCATGGATTGAGGTTCCCCTCCCCTGGAAACTCTAGTTTGAAGCCCTCTTCATGAGCTTGGCAAGCCTCTGACTGAAGATGCTCTTACCCTTATCTGAAAAATGGATCTCATTAGCTCCCAGTAGACCAGGTTTCTCAAAGCGAGTCCCATGGTCTAAGCAGCCAAACCCCTCGCTGTGGCACCAGTCCTATACATATTTTTTGATTTGCCAGATTTGACTGGCCCTATCAACTCCCTTCCCTTTGACCGGGAGGACTGGTGAAAAAACTATTTGCACCCAGGTATCCCTTACCGCTCCTCCCAGGGCTTTATAAACCTTCTTGATATTCCTCAGGCTACTCATGGTGGTATCACTGGTGACCACGTGAAACAACAGCAGCAGATAGTAGTCAGAGGACTGTATGAGGCTTGGTAGTATCTCGGTGACATCCCTGATATGAGTCCCTGGTAATCAGCACAGCTCCCTAGAGGGTGCATCAGGTCCACAACTGGATGCCCCTGTACCTCTCAAAAGAGCGTCACCTCCTAATAGCACCTGTTGCCTTTTCTTACTTGTGCTGGTTGTTATATGGAGCGTTGTACAACTGCTTTCATTTTACATGAATGCACCAGCCATCTCCCAGTGCAGCCCTGAGCCTGACCCAGCTGGGAACCAGACATCCCCACACGTCCGTTTCAGTGCATAAGCTCTACAGGGTCCTGCTCTGATGCTGCACCTACTCACTGGGGGTATCGCTGCACGGAAATCACCTAACTCATCATCACGACAAAGTGATGCAGATGCGCTGGGAGGACCTACCTAGTTATCAGCCCAGTTTTAACCAGCACTGTTCCAGCACTGGACTGGCCTTGGAAAGAGGTTTGCTGGATTCATGCTGCACTGTAGCTAAGCTCAATCTTGCCAGGCATGATTTGGCTCTATAAAGAACTACTTCAGTGTAGTTGCTGTTGCACAGTTAATCCACAGGGCAGATAATTCAGCCCTGCCTGAAATTCGACCATAAGAACAAATTAAAAAAACTGGCAGGAAGTGTCATTGCCCAACTATTTTAGCACACAACATGTAATTGGTCTTCGCTGAAATTTTTCAACAGATACCATTATCATTACAATGTCCCTCCAGTTGGTAAATATACAGTCCAGTTAAATGTCCAGCTGGGTCACAGACATACCTCCACTTACCATCCTAAAAACCTGTGCTTTATTGCTGTTTGGAAAAAACTAAATTACATTTTAGGGGAAAATAAAATGGTTACATTTCCCCCAATTTTCTCTGTAACTATCTCTCATTGTATTATTGCCTCTTTTTACAACCTATTCATGTCAGCTTGCACAGCATGAAGAAAGCAAATGAGTACTGCCAATAAAATACTCCAGCTTATCTGTTGTAGTCTTAAATCTTCCTCAGCTTTGAGAGCAGTTCATCTTCCAGCTCATGAGGAAAAGGAAAAATAACTCTTTTCTCATTTGAGAGGCCCAAAGTATGTCCTTCCCTTAAAGTGAAAAATTGCAAACTCATCATCATCTTACTGGCTTCTTACAGTTGGTGTCTGTGCTCTTAGGCCACTGAAACATAAAATGATACCTTTGCCCTTAAAAAGGTGCAGCTACATTAATAACATCCCAATAATCACAGAGAAAACAGAGCATTCATTTGCAACATAAAAGTTACATTAAGTTAGAGATCTTGGGTTTAAAGAGATTGGAAGGTTAGTAAGAGTAGTACTTCACATTTCTATCTATTTACGCTTATAGATATGCATTTTTGAAAAAAAAACAACCCTAAATGAGCATTACTATCTACAATATTACTGATATATAGACAATACATATAAATATATATAAATATATATATGCTCAATGACTTTCCCCAAGGTCACAAAACAAGTTAATTGGAGTAAAGGAAAAAGTGCTAGAGGATTCTGATCCACTAATCCAGCACATGGCTTGAACTTTCTAGACAGTCTGAAAAGCAATCAGTACATTTGAGATACTGAATTTGGTTATTTTGATTTAAATTTTTGAGGGCAATATCTTGAAAGAAGAAAGATGCTGCAAGGAAATTAACACCTTGGTACAATGCTTTACAAACATATGTTAGGTAATTCCTCTCTTTGAATGTGAATTCAGATACATCAATTAGATTTAAGTTCTCTTCTGGGTATTTTCAACACATTGAGTTTAGGCATAATTGGATTTTTACCCCTGAAACACTTAATCAAGGCTAAATCAAAGAAAAAAATCCCTTTCAGAAAAATCCTGTAAAATACAAAGAGAATACTTCTCTGTTTGAAAAAGATCTGCCAGCTTTATTAAGTTTCCTTCATTTAGAGACTTGTTTTTTCTTTTATCCAATTAATGCATTAAATCACTTTGATGTGAATGTAAATACACGGTATCTGCAGTTATATAAAGCACTAGACACATCAGCACCATTCATTTTCCCAAACTGAGATAACACTGTGCTCATCTCAACAAGAGAGATGATTTTAAGGTGAGTTGATTATTCTCCCAGTGTTTAAACAAACCTTCTATCAGTTTGAGAATTACACTGCCGAAGTTTTTCCTTCGCTATAGAGCAATGATTTCTGTCATCAAGTTACCACGAGCCAAAGAGACCCTGAGTAAAAATGAATGAAGAACAAGTCTTGTAAGATGAGCATATTTGAGAAGTGTAATCCTTTTCTTCCATCTTACACGTCTTTTCTAATAATGCAGAACAAGTTAACATAAGTGAAATCTGAGTGCAATCTTGTTAAAAGTAAGCGCTCTTTTGCCTACCCTTGCACACCCAAAAGTGAATATTTATGGCACTTGCTATGCACCTGATAGAAGTGGCAGCATTCTCATGAAAACTGTAGACAAAAATAAGATGTGACTAGAATATTCAGCAACAAGCCCTTAAAAATAAAATAACCAGTATTTCTGTAAGATAGCCAACAAATCTTATCTATGAGAAGCCAAAATTCTTACTATTGCTAATAAAAATCAGGTCACTTTGGAAGAATTCACATTCATGTATTTCACCCTTAATTTTTAGCACGTTGCATAGAATGACTGGCATCATTACCAATGTATGTATTTCATGGGCAAAAGATCAAAGGCATTAGAGACTTTGGTAGGATTACAGACTAGAGCACTATCAAAAAGAAACCCAGAGAAACCCAGAATTTGTCTTAATCCCAGCCCAATCTCCAGTACTGTCTTTGCCCCTAAAGAGCCAAGTCACAGTTTGCTCAGCCCAACAGAGCGCAGCCAGGGCACGTCTCTGAGGGAAACAATACGAAGGACTTCTCTCAAACTAATCCACCTTTGCCACAAACATTAATCTCTCTGCCTGTATTGGTATATTTGGGATAAGTATAATTCCGATTTAGGTGGATGCGCTAAGCATCGTGTAACTTATTTGTATGGAAAGCTGGTGAGTTTTACTGCTATACAGCATTTGCGTAAATCCATGCTAACTCAGATTTTCACTGATATAAGTACACAGGGGACACACACACAGGCTCCCTGACCCACCTCTAGCAAACGGGGTTATGAAAACTCAAAAATTGGCCGCGCTGCTCAACCTGTGCGTGTCACCTATTGGGAGCTGCTCTTCCATCGAGGTGGCTCAGCTCGGAGAAACTGTTGTGTGTCATTGCCATGGCAACGTGGGATGCGGCTTCCAGGCGTGACGCAATCTGATAGCCCCACTGCTCCCTCCACTCCTGTTCTGCCTGGAACTAAAAGCCATGCTGAGAAGGATTAGTACTTTCATTTCTTCAACCGCATGGCTGAAGAAATGAAATGGGAAAAGCTGGGACAGCCTTAATACTTCATGAGAGGCTTTAGCCTTAAGTAAAACCTCTGGCTAAGGTTATATGAAAGGTTCGAGCAGGAATATTGGACGTTTCCCAATGAATCTGAAAAAGATGTATCTCTAGAGTTATACCATTTCTGTCACATGCTATGGGTAAGTCTTTAAGGAAAAAAAAGAAAAAAACTTATACGAAAACCAGCATCTTTTTTAGGACAATAAAATGTGTTTTGAAATCTTTTTCTGTCTGTCTAAGATATGCTTCCTTCTTTTGTAAGCTCTTTTGTGCATTCTGTACTTGATGTATTTGAAAAATAAACTTGCTTTATGAGTGGCTCAGCTTGTGTCAGCACTTTCACAGTGTAAACACAGAAAGCTTTACATTAATGCAGATTACAGTTAAAATAAAAGTGTCAAACTCCCAAGTATGCCTTTTTTCATTAACTATATGAATCTTAATGAGAGCAGAATCACTATGTAAAAAACAGTAAGAATGAGCTGAGCCATCCCAGTAACTCCCGTTTCTTCCCACCCTCTTTTTTGGTTCGAGCCTTGTTTCAGCTGACATGGTTTTAGAGTTGAGCAACCCAAATATACTGCCCCATTAGGGACTTGGCGACTACCCAAAGTTTGCATAGTGTAAAGCACGAGCCACTGTATTCCCCCCCTTGTAATTTCTAAATTACTGAGTTAATCTTTAGGGATTTTTGTGATTTCAGCTTGTTTAGAAATGCCTGTCAACAGCAGGAGCAGTTTTTACTTGTTCCTCCAGTTGCTTATTGACCTTTACAGATTTTGTTTTTACAATAACATTTTCTTTTCAGATTTGGTTTCTGTACTAACACCATCATCAGGTTAATGGGAAAAATAATAATATCCTTCCTTTAGCAATTACACAGCTTCCTACTATGTCAATCCCTTTGTTATTTTCTAAACAAATGCGCAACATTTTTCTTCATTATTTCTCCATTTACCACAAGCTGTGGCACAGGTCCTAACACTTTGCTTGGAGTGATTTGCTACCTCTCTCATATTTGTTAATTTTGAATCAGCACTCAGAAATGTGGGTGTACAATACTTGAATGCTTATCTTTTGGTTTCTTGTCATTTCATCACATTTCTTTACTATGACTTGCTCTGAACCAAAATTAATAACTAATTTATTCCTGGGAGGTCAATGTTGTGAACATCAACACCCACAGAGCCCCCTTAACACCACCAGTATAAGATAGTTCAGCTGAACTCGGGGGAAGGGGGGTGTAATGGGCTACTGGGAGAACAACTGTGCAGGGCTGGGCACAAGTTGTTTTACACAATCAGGGCAGAGGTGTAAGTCTCTCTGAGGTGTCAAAACGTGGGTCTGCTGGACAGTAAGCTACATGGGATGAAAAGCATGGTACATACTCCTCCTACACCATGTTACATGCGTGAAGAGTATTTAAACTTTTTTAATTTACATCTCTAAGGCCAATTATAAAAATCTCCCAGGAATTTCTTCTGGGTGTTTATCAAAATGGCAGTTTTTGCAGAGCATATCCAGATACACTCCATTTTGAAATTCTTATGTGAAAACATATTTCTCATCAAGAACTCTCTGGTCTCTGTGGTACTTCTTATATCCCTCAGTCATCTCATCATAGGTCATGCAACATTTCTCGCAGGAGAAAAAAAAAAAAAGAGTGTTTCAGGAAGCTAAATATATTCTCCAACCAAATTTGGAATAAATGGATTTTTACTTTGTTTGTCTTCAGTGCTGTGGCCATAAAAGCTTGGCAGTAGCACTAGCTTTTATGTATACATCCTATATCACTCACATCTTTCATCAAAGGCTAGAGCACCCAGTCATCCATATGTGGCCATTTCTTGCTTCTCTTGTACCTGATTTTAGCCCACTCTCCCTTCTGTCACTCTCCCCGTGTCACTTCAAAAGCAGCATCTCAGAGCATTTGGGAATATGGCTTTTTCTCAAGTGGCATCTCAGAATGGAGAGACACTTGTGAATATAGCTAAAAGTTACCACTTCACTACTGAGTTCAGCCTCTAATTTCTCTGCAGGCAATGCTGGCTGTAAAGTGACAAGTGGTTTGAATTCTCCTTGACGGAAGGGTCTAGAGATGTAACAGCCACAGTGACACCAGCTTTCAATGGCCAAAGTAACACTATTTTAAAGAACGTAATAAAACAAATATTGAAACAAAAGCTACCTCACCTACATGGCATAGGGGTTTTTTATGTTATACAATTTATGACACAAACTGCAATTTTAAGAACAGGAAATACTATTTTTTTTTGCCATGGGTTTGTGTTCACACAGTACCTAAACTGCTGTTAGAAATCCAGCTTTTGTTTTCTGCCTGTCTGAATCTTTAAGTCCCACATTGATGTAAAACATGCTTTCGCAATTAATCTCTCTACCCATTTTTTAAAAAAAAAAAAAACCTGAAAATTACCAATTTGCTTCCTATCTTGTCAGCTCCAGGAGAAGATCAAAGGAAGATTGTTTATACGAAGAGTTGGGTGCTCTTTAAACAAAAATGACTTCTTCATTGCTGTTTTCCAACACTCAAGAGACTATTCTAATAGTCTCATGAAACATTCATTTTAGTTGTTGACTATGGACTTTTTGAGAACCCTAAAACAAAATGGTGTAGAAGGAATGGCCTGTCTTAATTCGATAAGAAAATCCTTTAATCAAAGTCTCAATCAACCAAAGTCACAGAAAGAGTATTTTAAGATAATGTTGAAATGTGGAAACATAGAAAAGAAAAAATGTAATATGATGAAAGGGTTGTGACATAACTCCTTTTAAGTTAAACTCATGTGAGCCTTAATGAAGAACACAGCAAACATCACAGTTAAAGGTGCTAAACCTAAAGAAATGTCATATCCAGCAATGAGAGCGCAGTAAATACAGCTTGTTTATACATGAGGGTTGTTTTACTGATCCATCAGCACCACAGATACAACCAAGAGTTCAGAAGAATAGCTGGCATAATGGAAGTCTCTCACCATCAAGCGTTTTTAGCAGCTTAATGATCTGCTCTCTTCTGCGGTACATGCCTTAATTCAGGAGCCAAGGACGCTGTTTGTTTGCATTACCAAAGTAGATTTGTTTGATACAAACTGGGTGTGTACTTGGGCAATCAAATAAACACCTCTTGAGAAGATTATTCCTAAATTAAACTTACTTTTTAAATATAAATTAGAAATTATTCTTCCTTTTATTGACTGACCCATCTAAAAGTTACCCGTTTGTTAATATATTATGACTATGACTTTAAAACAACAAATAAAAAGGAAAATAATTCAGCAAAGAAAAAATGTGATCACGATGCAGCTAGACAGGTGGAAGAGTATAAAGCAGCAAATCTGGCTGCTGGATGAGAGATTATTCTGCAAAGTGTTCGTATCCAGGTCAGTGAAGGTGATATGCCAGTTAATTGGTGAATAGAGCACAGCACTGATGAATCAATTAAAAACATTGATAACAGATGAGAATGTAGCTGGTGCTTCAAACATTTAGCATAGCAAAATTGTTGTGCTTATGCAAGAGATTCTATGATATAGCTGCCTGTGATTGTAGGGGGACTGAATTCAATGGCCCAGGGATCTCTTCCAGTTCTACATTCCTGAGAAATGGTACAGGTATTTTAATTAACAAGAAGAGATGTAATCTGTGATACAGTGTTAGGACTCTGGTCATTTCAATGGGTGGTCACTATTTTGCTTCTCATTAACAGGAAATTGTCAAATAATTTCAATTTTTGTCCCTGGTATGCAGCAAGTCTTCAGGTTTGGCCTGCATTATGCATAAATAAGCAGAAAATTATAATTTTGTATATGAACATCTTAGAGTCTCTCTTTCCACTAGGGATGGATATGTTCTTTTAAATGCTTTAATACTGCATGGTTTACACTTCTTAAAAAATAACCCTTGAACAACCTGCTTTTATGTTAAGAATCCTGAATACCTGGAACAGTAAAAAGCATTTGTACAGCTACAGAATTTGTCAAATGCTGAACTGCATATTCACAACCCTTTTAAGGTAGCCAATGAATTTCTTTTTATAAATGTGTACAAACAATATTAATCAAGATCTGTTGGACCTACTAATTATAGATAATAAATAATAAGTTAATGGTTATCTTAATGAGGGGAAAAAGGAATTATCTGGGAAGGACTTGCAAAGAGGTAGCAACTTTCATTCTAAGTAGTGCATGATATTACTATAAAAAAAAAAAAGGATGACGGAAGGATTAGGACTAATGGTCCTAGAAGTGAACTCTTGTGATTATTTCTTGGAATATCCTCTCAGTTTGACACCACCACCTGGGATGCAGAAGGATAGTGTCTAAGCAAATAAAATTATTCACCTCTCTCATGTGTATTGACTATTAGTCTCATGCGAGGCTGCCTGCATCAGCGAGACGTGGTCAGGTCAGCCCCTCTGCACGGTGCTGGCTGAAAGGGTTTGTGAGAGCTGCACTATCAGCCTTCTGACACACAGGCTCCTGCTCACCCTTCTTGCCCCAAAGTCTTACCTCTTGCTGTCCTAAACATTCACTTTAATGTACACTCTGACACTAATTCTTAATTAACCACCATCTACACCTCTCCTCTGAAAACCCCAGAAATTTAGTCATTATTCTGAACTGACAAAAAACCTTTCACCACCCTTATAGTTATTGCATCTCTAACTGTGAAAATTGAGAAAAATCGGTAGCACCGTTACAGAGACAACTAGCTCTGAGTGGTTTTAATATGCATTTTCATGTTTGGGGAGCCATTCCTGAGCGCATAATTTTAAAGTAAAATAAAAGGGTGAGTTTTATCTAAAGTAAGTTTTCCACAGTGTAACAGAAGGTTGAAAACATAATGATTTAACTTAATCTAGTATAATTGCAAAAGGAAGGCGATGCTTAATTCTAATCATCCGGATGCAAGCAAGTGCCAGCACTATGTCAGGAGAAGTTTACAGTGCCAACAATGTGGAACGAATTCATCCCTCTGCTGGGGAGGAAGGGGTGAACCTGCTCTCTTCCACCACTAGGATAATACCACTGAGTCTGAGTGAGTAATAGCAGATTTACACCATTGTGCCTGAGATCAGAGTCTGGCTCGTAATAAAGCTTCAATGTGTTTCAAGAGTGAAGACACTCCTTCTTCAGGGACTTTAAGATAAAGCACATGTTTTAGAGCTTTATTCAGGCAGGTTTCGTTGAGGCTGTTTCAAAGAACCTGAATGACAAAGTGCTAGAAGGTGACTTTCAATCAAAGAGCACGCTGTTATCTCCTACTCTCACATAATAATATGCCAGGAAGCAGCAGGGATTATGAACCTTTTCTCTCACCGTTTCCTCCCTGCCTTTTCTCACGAGTAGGGATGCCAGGTGGAGTCCACAAAGATAGGGCCTTCCCATCTTCATCCGCCCACACTTTCCCCCCTTGACCGCCCATGGTTCACCCGGATGCTGAAAACCTGAAGATGACCTTTTGGTACAGCAAGTGCCCTAGCGTCAACCCCTCCCAAAATAGCCCTGATAGAGAGGAACCCGGTACAATAAGCCAGTCCCCGGGTCTCTTCTGGAGAAGGAAAGTGACTGATGTGGGACATAGATGTTTGAGCATGAGAGGGGAATGGCATAAGCACCATGAGCAAGGAGCAGTTCCTGGGGGAGAAGAGAAGGGTCCGGCTGCCCTGGGAAGGAAACTTTAACACTGATTTAACTCTCCATGTGCAGACCAAAGGGACACAATCCAGCACACAATTCTTTTTCTTCTCCTTTTGCAAATATTTTTCTCCCTACCCCTCAGCTCCCATAAGGCAAAACTATCCATTTCTGCTCAGGTAGCATGGTGGCATCTGGGTGTCAGCTTTCTGGCATTTGAGTTAAACAGTAACCATAAAGAAGAGCTTGTGAGAGACACTAACTGTTCTTGATGTCAAGTCTTCCCACAATAGGGAACTGCTTTTAAATCATTCATCTGAAGAATAAAATAGAATAGTTTCATGATAATTGTTTTATTTCCATGGAGAAGTGCAGGAAAAGCTGTAGGGCTTATATTCTTTACCATGACAGCTTGAGGATGCACATGAGGATTCCAGTTTCTGCTTTCACTCATTTTAATTTTTCTTTCTCAATTCCCTTAATTTTGTTTTTTGTTGACCTCTCTGCTTCTCTATAAATTCTTCAATTTCTTTTCCTTCTTGGAGCTTTACTCTCAGCTCCTCTCCGTGTTCCTTCCTCCTCCCTGCCGCTCACTCACAGCTTGTTACACGCGCTCTCTCCCATTGACCTCTCTGGCGCAGCGACAGCTGGTCACAACCCTTTGTAGACAACGGCCAATTCTCTCTTTCAGTGTGAAAGGTTCAAGCCAAGACTCAAGGATAGCCATTTTCAGAGAGGGTCAGCAATTCTAAGGAAAAACAGAAGTTGTCTCTAAAGAGACAACTGCGTTGCACCCAAAGACAAGAAAGCATTTGTTCATCAGCTTCTATCTATTTTGATCCAATCTCCCCTCACACCTTTGGGAAGGGTCCTAATGATGAGCAAATAGGCAAACCAAAACCACATGCACACTGCTAAGATGAACTGGTATTTGAAAGGCGTGCCTGCAAAAATGAGGGAAAAATGTTCTCATAACAGAAGAGGTGATTGGTAGAAGCACTACTATGATCGCAGAAGAAGAGGTACATTCTATGCCAAACACTTTAATAGATTTTTTTGATAATAACTTCTCAAAAAAGGGTTTCTTCTGAATCTTTTTTTTTCCTTTTTTTTTTTTTTTTTTTGATTGCAGTACTTTGCTTTTGCTGGGCATGACTCATATGCATAAAAATGTGCTTATCACAAATGAAACACATTTTCAGATTTATATGGTAAGGTAGCCAAAACATAAAGCTTTTGACTTTTAAAGTTTTAAAGTATTTCTAATGGTGACAGAAAGTCTGATGTGCTTGAAGATATGAGGCTCATCACCAAGGCAGCAGTAAGCTCAGGTGAAAGCAGAACAAACTGGTTTTCCTCCATGACTGAGTTATCCTGTACTGAGGTGCTGAGGTCTGGTTACATACACACCAGTGAGCATGTATTCATAGCAACAGTGCTGGAAAGGACATTTCTTCTGCATTGTGTGGCCACATAAACACCAATTCATACTTTAAAAGAAGAATGCCATATCACTTGGAAAACATCATAGTTTCTTGGCAACTTATACTGGAAACTGGAAGGTATAAAAGGAATTTTTTACCCTGTGCTGCTCTGATGTATCTACTTTTCCCAGAGTATCCACTACTGGCCAGCGCAAAAGGAGGTTTTTGGGCCAAATACCCTGCTGTTACTCCAGCTGGGGAAGCAAATTTCATCTGAAGCATTTAAGGTATTTTGACAATAATTCTTGTATTTCCTGTTCAGGTGTAGTCTGGGCTGTCTGATCATGTATTCTTATCACAGCGGACAATTCAAATATATTAAGCTTTGTACACAGAAGTGATTATAAAACACACAGTACAATGAAAAATAATGTCTGGTAGGAGAGTAAGAAGTGTCTTCCACCTTCATGAGCTTCCACTCCCGAGCTGGTGTGTTTGGCGTACCAGCATTTCTAGCAATAATCATTCACAGCCTCTCTCACTTGATGTGAGCAGAGACAAACTGAGAACCTCGGTGCTCAAGAGCCATGGTCAGCCCCATGAGAGAACGTGGGGGCACATGGACTTTCATATTTAAATGAAAATGGACAGAAGAAATGAACACGAGAAGAAAATGTTCAAGTGTACATCACTCTGCAGTGTGCCCCTGCCAAGGACATTCTGCACATTATCTCCTGGAGGTACATAGCAACAAAAACTTTCTCTTTGCTTTTAGGGCAGCTTGAGGCAACACAGCAGCTTACTCCGTGGTCTGCTGTGGCTATCGCCAAGAGTCTTGGCAAAGGAAGCATGTTAGTATCAACTACTGCAATGCTGAACTAGCAGATTACACCAAAGCAGCTAAATTTTCTTGTGCTGTCTCTCTTTTTATTTATTTCTTTCCTGCTTGTTATCGCAACTATGCCATAGAGAGTTTTCTTTGGAACATTCTTCTCAATACAATAAGACAGCATACATTCTTTATCCTAGCGGAATAGTGCATGAGGTACCCACCATATCTCACTTCCTCTGAATAACTTCAGGAGAGAACAGTGAGATAAAACCAGGCTGCATTTTTCTAGGGAGAAAGTGGTGAAACCTCACTGAAGACGATGTGGATGAGGCCACAAAAGTAGGAGCTGCAGGAGCTAGAAAACCCAACTTTTGTTTCCTCATGTGCTACTCAGTCATTATGGGAACTGGGTCCAGCTACTTAAAGATCAAACCACATATAAATTCAAGAGCAACATGCAATGAAAGCAACTTTTTAGGAAGGGCTGTGACTTAATGTTACCTTTGTATAAAAATGGTCACGTACTTTCTCTGTCTCATCCTCCCCGTTTATTCTCACGCTTATGAATGAATGTAAACCCCTATGACTTTTTAGTAAAAGGAGCTACACAAATGTAAAATATTATTATACACAGTTATTATATACCATTCTATGATTATTTGTGGAAGTGAACTGTCAGCACTTAGAATCTGAGTTCTTTACATATCAGCAACAAGGTATTCTTATACAGGTTCCACCATATAAAGGGAAGAGAGCATTCGCTACTGGAAATTAACACTACTTAATTATTTTGCTGGTATGAAAGCAGCAGCAAACGTACTTCTTCAGTTTAGTTTTGAATCCCGAGCAGAGCGCATATTTCAAACTGTAATAGGCAGTAACTTCCACAGACAGGGAACATAATTACAATGTCCTAGCTCCCAATGGCTGAAGGTTGTAAAGCATAATATATAGCACCTGCTGAATCTGCAGAAGAAAAAAAAACACAATAAAGAGCTCCCTGTCAGCACACTCCTGCTTTTTCAGAAGGACTTTCCAATAGGCGTACAGCAGGTGTTTTAGGATGGTTTTGTCAGTGCAGCTGGTTTGATGCTGGCATTTGATGGCTGCAATGTCAGAATTGGAGGTGACGGGAACAGACTATCCCCTCAATTATTCCAGGTTTCAAAATGCAGCAATGCAAAAGCTATGAAAATTTTGAGTTACCCCTTCCTGCTGTGCAGCACAGTCCTCTTACTGTTGTCTAAGGGATAGATAGCACCCATCCCATAAAGATTTCTGGATTCCTGCGGTGCAGGAATATAAAAGTAAATGATGCAAATACACCCTCGCTTCCACAAACTCCTCACTTCTTTTTCCCAGAACCTCTTCCTATTGCGTCTTCTGAACAAGAAACACCAAGACAAGAGTGTCATCTTCTGTCATTCAGGAGCTGCAGAGCTCTGAAGACAGAGGTCCACACACTTCCAGTTGCTCTAGTCACAGACAGTGAACAATGATGAACGGACCAAGTTCTTTTGTTCAGCCTTCTGCGAATCTCCTCAGATATTCTAGATTTGCAGAGTACACTAGAAAGCTGGTGGCATATTTAAGCTTTGATTTATGATGCCAGCCACGTGATGGCGAACCTTAATTAGCAAGAAAGGCACTGTTCTCACTCCTCTTTAGGTTACGTGCTAGATTATATCTGGCTCTGAAGGTGAAAAGCCCTTGGATGACAGGGAACTCTGCCCTGAAGGTCCTGTCCCTGCAGAGGGTCTGCTCACCAACTTTTCACTACGATCACTGCCACCTTCTGGACTCACCATGGCTTCTACCATCATGGTTCACAGAGATGAGTACAATCACTCCAACAATTTTGGCCAACCTCATGAACGTTCCTGAAGATTTAAGCCAGGACCTGGGGAGCAGAGTCAGAGAGGACAGGAGTGCCACGTCTCCATGCTCCTGTTGGCACAGGTTTCACAGCAGACAACCAAGTTGGGAGTGAAGCAATCCATATCCAATTAGTATGCTTGAATCAGACCCCAAGAGTTCCTAAATCTTTACTAACTTCCAGCAATCTTTACTTTCTATTATCTAGGACAGGCTTTTATAACTTATGTCATCTCTGTCATCAAAAAGCACTCTAGCTGCAATAATTTTTCACACTGTACATCACTGCAATTTATTTATTTGACTGGAAAGGAAAGGATAACTGAGAAAGAGAGCTTTTATTGTGATGTGCTCTCCATTGCAATGCTTCCCACATCCATGCCCATTTGTATTCCATCACCTCTGGGTTATGAGCATTTCTGTCAATGGGGATTGTCATGGCTCTAAAGACTTACCTCCTAATACCTTCAGATTAAAGAATTTTTCCCAGGCACTTTTTTTTTTTTTCATGTTTTTATAAGGCATAACAGTTGGGGGGTTTAGAGGTTCAGTGATCACCCACTGTCAATCCTATTTGCTTGTTTTCTTTGCCAGGAAGGCACTAAAATGTATTTAACCTGAGCCCATCTGCAAGATCAGCTTTCTTTTCTCTACTAAATGTTCTCTTGTCTCTACACCGATTTCAGAGGCAATGCTAAGCTCAAAACCCTAACGATCACACTCTCCTTTAGGACTGTTCATATGCTGATATAGGTATTCAAGATACAGATTCAGATGATCAAAGTGTCGTGAGAAAGATGCCAGCTGTAACTGCTTCCTTGGGCACTGAGGGAATATTGCTTAAATTCTTTACGGCAGATTTGACTAATGTTGGAATAAAAAATAATTTCCTTTTTGTACTAGGCAGACTGATGAGATTGAGAGTATCTCATTCTGTGGGTACCTGGATACGCACTTCTGTACAACATCCTTCCCCAGCATCAAATTCTGATTTCCCTTGGACCAAAGAAAGGCCAGGAGGCAGAAAGGGCATCTCACTGTCCCAGACAAAGGATCTGGGGCAGGAGGGGAAAGTCATAGATGGTTGGCAAGGTCAAATCAAAGAAGGTGCACATAAATAAAGTAGTTTCTGAAAGGTCAGGCAAAAAGTATGAGAGGAGAAAAACAAAGAAATTAGAAGCCTAACAGGGAAAAGATGGTAAGGTCAGGTTAGAAAAATCTTGCATCTCTTCAGATGAGAGTGATTTTCTCTCTTCGGGTAATAAAGTCAACCTAACCTTCCACACCCAGAGAAAGAGCAAACCCAGCCAGTACCGTTTTCAGCTAAACCTACTGTTGATGTTTCATTTTCTACAAAATAATGGACAGTCACTAACACTGAGGTATGCCCTGTGTATAAATACCAAAGACCCCTGCAAGAATCAGCTTCCTCTATATCCTACAGTGTTGTACAGCCAGGAGAAGACTGTTGCAACAGTGACAAGAGATAGATCTGTCTCTGAAATTTTTATCTGGTGCTAGCAATGAAGACACGTGGATCTGGAATGTGCTATATAAATGTGAAAGCAATGAGAGAGGAACAGCTGGGATGTTCTTATTTAGAAAAAAATAAAAAGCAAAGAAAAGAAAACGTAAATTCTGCTGACCATACTCTTTTCATGACTCTGTGGGCTACAATCAGCTCTGTCATAGTGATATCATTTACAACAAACTTGATTTAACCTGGTTGCGTTAGGGCTACTGGGAATACTGTATGGCCTTTAATGTTCTTAAGCTTATTTTGCAGTGAGAGCATGATGCTTTCTACACAGGCATTTGCTGCTGAAATGGGAAATAGGTGGGCTGTTTGCTGAGTCTGTCAGCTGGAACACTGACAATTGCTACTTGGACTGCTTCAATGTAAATATAATTTCCTCAGACTTCAATACTCTGGGTCTGATTCTTCTTTAATGTCAGTACACATTAATCTACCTCATTCTTCTTATATTTTATTTATATCACGAGAAAACAATCCTGTCCTTTATGTTTAACCATAGGATGGATTTATGCAGCTTGTAGAAAGCGATGGTGAGAAATTTTCAAAGTGCCACCATTTTATTTCTATCTTTCTTTACCCCTCCCCCTTTCAGAGGTCCAATGTGTCAGTGCTGCACCCTGGGAAAATGTATTTGCAGGCAAAGTCCCTGGGCAGTTTGCATTTCGTATTGAGAATAAATGTCAAAAGTCTGGCTTCATTTTTTAATTCAGGTTCTCACTGTTAAAGCCCACTTTAAACAATGTTGTATACTTAATAATCACATAATCGATAGGCAATGCTATTAGTTGAGTGTGTGTGTTTCATTTGGGTTAAGTTTGCTCATTTGATTTCTTCTTGAAACTTTTCTGCCTGTGAACCTTCAATACAGTTTCTCTAAATGCGCCCGGTTGAGTTCTGAAATCTAATTTGTTCCTGTTCAGTATTAGACTCCTATGCTTTCGATTATGTACATACACATCTGGAAATCAGCCCGATTTGGTTCAGTTTCTAAAACTGCAGCTGCATTCCCTTGTTTTGTAACTACGGTCAATGTGAATTAGGCATCTGGAATCTTTCTGTCGTTCAAACCCTTTTAACTCTATTTATTTCGAATATTTCTCGTTGACATTTCTGCTTGTCTGATGGTTTGCAAGATGTTTGTTTTCTTTTTCACATTCCCACAGTGCAATTGTGTCACTTTCCATGAAGCAAACTGTTTACTACTGTCAAATTATCTACCTGTACAAAAGCAGTAATGGGATCTGCATGTGGTGTTAAAGTTCCATTTTCACTCCTCTCCAGCAGTAGTGGGATCCAGCAGTAGTGGGATTTTATACCGTAACTCCAAGCATTTAGATCTATGAAAATTAATCTAAAAAGACTGTAACAAGTCTGGCAAATAACATTTGGGGTTTTTATAAGTACTCCACACAACATGCTTTCTAAGCACTGACTAAAATGTAATGCTTCTTGCAATGGGCAAGTGGAATAATATTTATACCATTTACTTTCTATGAGGGAAGCTTTTAAGGTATTCTTTTCTTGCTGAAAATCATATTTGTAATAACAGATAAACTATTACCTTAAATTGGAGAGGAAGTACAGGAGGTCAGTAAATACAGTGATTTTTTTAATCCACACACATTTTTAAGCAGCCACAAAAATAACACCGGTCACAGTTTTTGGAGAGGATCCATACTATTCACAACTTCTCCCAGCCATCCTTCTACCTCCTAACTGCCCTACTTTCGAGCTATGGAGCCACCTTATCTCAGGGAACATTTAAAGAAGCAATTTCCACCGGAGTGAACTTTCCTGCCGCCCCACGAGTCCCCTGGCAGAGGTCACTCTGGAGAACCACGGGTCCCTTCCTCGCTCCCCCACGCTCACCCCACACACGCACCGATGGAGGCTTCTCCCAGCCCTGAGCTGCCAGTTCTGCTGAGGAAGGCTGAAGCAGAGCCGCGGTGTCAGACTGAATGGCCAGTCCATACCAGGCTCCTTCCAATAAGCACATTTGTAGTACAATTAAAGGAGTGCCTTCCTCCCTCCTCCTCCCCCCGCTTCCCAACCTTGTAGTATCTGAACGTGAACTTCTCCCTTGGATAAGCAAACAATCACACTGATAGGTATATTTCTGGCCTTTTAGGAATTTATTCTCGTGCTTTTTTTTCAGGATTTTCAGTTTTACCTGTCAGTTGCACTCACTACTGGTTGGCATTTCTTTTTCACCTGTATCGTGGGTGGAACATTATCTAAGACACATGTTTTTCAACCCACTTACCTAATTCCAGCAGTACAGGCAGAAGCTGCTTTATTAGCAATATTTATACAATTCACTTGCCACAAACATTTTGTGGGGTTTTTTTTTGTTTGTTTGTTTGTTGGGTTTTTTTTTGGTTGTTTGTTTGTTTGTTGGGTTTTTTTTTGGTTGTTTGTTTGTTTGTTGGGTTTTTTTTTGGTTGTTTGTTTGTTTGTTGG
The DNA here is from genome assembly GCF_001431845.1 of Calidris pugnax. Classification (NCBI taxonomy): domain Eukaryota; kingdom Metazoa; phylum Chordata; class Aves; order Charadriiformes; family Scolopacidae; genus Calidris; species Calidris pugnax. The sequence goes on from NW_015094506.1 coordinate 46,742,397, forward strand.
GTTTTTTTTTGGTTGTTTGTTTGTTTGTTGGGTTTTTTTTTGGTTGTTTGTTTGTTTGTTGGGTTTTTTTTGGTGAGCAGTAGTATTGCCATGAGGTTCTGATTTCAGGTAAAGCAATCACTGCCCACTACAGCCCCTCAGCTACCCAGACAGTCAAAGGAAGCAAAGCAAAACAAGCCAGTCAGACATTATCAGAGAGAACGGTGATTAGAACAAACAACAATACAGGGGGAAAATGCATGGCTATTCAGAAACCGTCTTTTGGGGACTGAAGAAGAGATATGGAGCCATTTTTCACTAGGTTCACGAGAAAATGTCAGCACACAGATGCTACTGTACTGTCAGATTGCATCTTAATTTGGCCAAAGGGGACCCAGGCAGTCACCCCTTACAGACAAATTTTAAAGGCCCATTACAAATCTGATTTATTGGTTGCTAAGAATCTCCCTGCTAGGGTCTGCAGATTTTGCATGACATGGAGCTGAAATCCAGCTACAGATAAGTGTGTGCTTCTCTAAATGATTTAAATCCATCTGATTTCAATGTCTCTTGGACATCGGTCAAGCCCCCCCCTCCCCGTTTGCCCACCCCCTTTCCTACTAATACCTTAAGGCAGTTTACTTCAGAATGAAGCAGAGCATTAACCTGTACAAAATTGCTAATTTGTATATAACTCTCCTGCTGCCATTAAAAAAAAAAGAAAAAAAGCAAATGCCTTTTGTTCTAAAAAGGCAGGGAAAATTTTTCAGGAACAAAAGAAATGCATCTGCCCAGCAAGAGAAATGAGAAATTGCTGGGGTTTGTTTTAGATGTTTAGGCATGCTGGTGTTAACAGCCACCATTCAAATAAAAATGTTAATTTGCTTCTGTCTTTCACCTTTTCAAAAATTCTGTTGTTTTTGTCTCAAAACCCCCTCCCCAAAAATCACATTCCTTGCCATCAGTGAAAAGCCAAAGATTATAAGAGTGAAATGCATTTGGAATTGCTGAAGAAACACCATTCAAACTTGCTCTACTTGAACTGCCCATTGTTACGATTCAGACAATGTACAACAACAATCACAGCTCAACTTCTTACCCATCACAAGAAATTCAAAGTCAACAGCCCTTTTTGTTTCCATAAACATCATAATCAAAGCCTTCATTTGCAGTTTCCCTGGCAAAATCCTAACGGCACCAGAACAGTCATCTGACAATTCCTGAAAGAAGCATGCAGTTTGTCTTAAAGCATGGGGTTTCACACAGGAACTAGTCTAAACAAAGACAACACCAAAAGCAACACAAGAATCGCGCAAAGCAAGTCCGACTCAGCCCAAGTTTGGATTCAACATCTGGCTGAGCACGGTAGTGCCTCTAATTTTGATTTTCTTTTGTGGGATTAAAACCCATCTAATCTCTTTAACTGACCCCATCTCAGGTCCCAGCTTTACAAATCAAGAGAGAGAGAGAAAGGGAAAAAAAAACCAAAAAGGCAAGAAAGAGAGGCAGAGTCTTATCCCACCTTTCCATGGCTCTCAGCCCGTCTGTCTTCGCATGATCTGCAAACCACCTGTACCGATCCAGCCCATTCTGGGGGCAGAAAATACCTTCCCGGTAGCTGTAGCCTCGGCCGTGCTTTGATTTTTTCGGCACGAATGTCTAGAATCTTCTGCTTAAACCAGACACAGCGAGACAAAAACTGCAGCCGAGCTCTTTTGTTTTCCCTCCTCTCCGGGGCTGGAGCGGCGGCACTCCCGGCGCTCCCCTCCCACCCCCGGCGGCCGCGGGAGCGCAGGGCTGCGCTGGGCTCCGCCACCCCCCCCCAGCCCCCGGCAGCCACCACCTTCCCCAGCCCCGGCCAGCGCCTTCCCGGCTTTCTCAGGAAAAGGGGCAGCTTTAGGTGGCGGTCAGGTGATCTTCCTGTTAAAAACAGAAAGGATGCTCGGGGATGGAGCGCCTGAAGCCGTGCTGGTTCTCAAACTAGCCATTTACATCACAAAGCAGGGCGAAAAATATAGCTCTGAGGAGATCATTAGGCATTCTTCAGCTTTCCAGTGCTCCTCTAGCAAGCCATAAAAGCAGGCACAGTGGAAGGAGATGTAATTAAACTTTTCAGTGGTAATAATCACACATAGCTCGTATACCATGACACTCCTAAATATTTAAAAGTAGGGGCTTATTCCTAAATAAACGCAATTATTATTATATTTTCCTAGAGTCTATGCTGATTCTATAAGTCCCTTTACTGCTTCTTCCTAATTGTACTTTTTTTTTACAATACAATCTTTAAATATTTATGGTGAAGCCATATTTAATATCTCAACAGCAAATGGACCAGGCACAACTGAAAACAATTATTAGTTCTTTATTCACATTATTACATTGTAATTCAAATTATCTTTGACATAAGAGCCATTACGTGTAAACCTGACTTTCTGAATTGTATCTTATCCAATGGCCCCATTCCCTGGGATTACCCTGATTAAAGCTACCATACTGTGCAGGGCTTTGGAGCTTAGACTCTAAAAGGCCAAAAGAATGAAGCTGTAGCCCCAGATTCTATGAGAGTCCTAGTTATTGCCAAGTTTTCAGAAATACCCAAATATTTTTGCAAAAGTTAGATTTGCTTGCAACATACTGTTTTTATAAGAAACAAAGGCATTAAATCTTAATAAAATACTGCTTTTTTAACACCAGTCTTCACTAAAACATTTCTATCAGGTTTAACGTGACCAGAATTTCACCCAACATACATCCTTTGCATTCATTATAAAATGTTAGCAAAGAAGAACCATTTCCAAAACAGGACACAAAGAGTAAAATACATATTCATATTTAATCAGACTCTCGGAGAAACTTTAAATGTCTAGCTGTGATATATCACCTATTCCAGAAAAAATCTAAGCCCACCCTCCTATGACCATATTCTTAAAGACTCAAGTTAAAGCCAGAAACCCTACTCATCCATCCATCATCCAGCACAGGCACTTCTAATGCCTCCCAATGCTTCCAACAATATCATAAATAACCAGTTACCCATCACGTATTAACTGCAGATCTGTCCACAGAACACACTTCAGCCCCTCAGAACACAAATTTCCACTTCTTGCTTTCCATGCTACCACTTTTACAACGTAAGGTAGTTCTTCTGATAAGCACATGAAGGAGCAACCAAGGAAGAAGAGCTACACAAGATATCATGGATTATCTGCACCATATTACTAGACAATCATGTATGAGATCCATACTCCAACTCTCTTTATCCTTCTCCTTCAGAGACTTAAAGGTTTTAACTCTGACACATCCTTGGTAGTGACGCTGCAGTAGGCGTGCTTAACATCATTCCTATTATAGCCAAAGTTTCTGCCATAGTCCATAAACTTTTGGCAGAAGCCAATACTGACTCCAAGGGGCTGGCGAAATTGTCATGTCTATAAAATATGAAGTACTTTCAAACCAGTCTCCTGAGGGAAAAGAAAAAAAAAAAGAAAAAAAAAATCACTGGCATTTTGCTTGTGCTAGATTTCAGTTAATTAATTATATGTTGAAAAAATTTCAGAAGTGGGACTCTTATCATGCCAAGGTAACCATATCCTTTTAGAAACATATTTATATGCCTTGTACACTTAACACGTGAACACCTTTATGATGATCCCAACAATGAAGGCCACAGTAGCCAACAGAAGCCAGAAGAACTAGACAGTTCTACCTTGATCATCTAAGTTTTTGGATGTAAGTGGAATTCTTCATTTTGGGGACTCTGTATTACATGTAGTTACTCTATTAGTAGTTTTTTGCCTTCATCCTCCTGAAGCAATAATAGTGAAAGAAGGGTAATGACATATATTGCCTAGAATGGGTCAAATAGAAGAGAATCAGCCATAAAAATCATCTGAAGAGGCTAGCAGGGACAGCCAGACCATTTTTCTTACTCTAATTACTTCAAAGCTCATAACACAGAATTGCATACATATTGGTGTTTTCTAGCTTGGATATCAGCAACAGCCTTTTATTGCTATAAAGTCAACATAAAACTTGTTTTTAGTAAAGAAATCACCACTGCTGAAAAGGCAAATAGACACCATTATCCTTCCAGTCACTTCTGGTAGTTATGATACTGTGTAAATCATGGGGCTGCTTGACAAAATTTCCAGCCTAAAGTCAACTACTGGCACGCAGTCGTGTCGCTCTGTGCACAGGACTCCCATTGAATGTGATGAGTTTCTTGATGAGCAAGAAGATCACATCTTATACATACTTGTTACCGCCACCAAAAATGGTCAGTTTAGCAAACCAGAGTACACTACAAATTTTCAACAATAAAATGCTGTGGTCACCCATCTAGTGCTAAGTATGGTTTATGACTCTCAAAAGACAGTCATTTAATTTCTAAGAAATAAAGCAATGATTTTAGACTTCCCATAAAGTCTCTTAAAATGCCTGGGCTGCCACACAAATTGACAGGAACAAGAGATTCTCAATTTATGTGTTGATGCAGTAATAAGCACAGGCCTAATCCACTGGAAGAAACTGGACGACTATCTTCTATCTAAAGGATATATGTATACCTATACATAGATATATATACACAGAAATGTGTACATAATTAACCCAAACCATATAACAAATATGGATCAAAACCTATCTCAACCACGCAGATAAAAATTATGTTTTGGAAATTGTGTGCAGTAATTCTTATAAAAATCTGCTCAAACTGATACTTTACTCAAGAATCATAGAATCATAGAATGGTTTGGGTTGGAAGGGACCTCAAAGATCATCCAGTTCCAACCCCTATGCCATGGGCAGGGACACCTCCCACTAGAGCAGGTTGCTCAAAGCCCCATCCAGCCTGGCCTTGAACACTTCCAGGGATGGGGCATCCACAACTTCTCTGGGCAACCTGTTCCAGTGTCTCACCACCCTCATAGTAAAAAATTTCTTCCTGAGATCTAATCTGAATCTTTTTTCTTCCAATTTAAAACCGTTTCCCCTTGTCCTATCATTACCCTTCCTGGCAAAGAGTCCCTCCCCAGCTCTTCTATAGGCAGAAATAAATACATTATTTCTTATTCATTAAGTTTATCACCTATAATCCTTTGAGAGGAATTTGAAAGTTTCCTGGCAGGATCACTATTTTGAAATTATACTCTTTTAAAAATCAGAGCTTTAAATTGAACAACAACACATACATAATCAAATTATTGAGGCATGACAAAAATAAATTAATGGTCTACTTTGGTATAGAAATAGTCTCGATATTTGCAATGTTAATTTTAAAACAGTAAAAACCTGCATACATCAACATTAAGTAACAATAAACACCCCTATTTTATTTGTAATACATAACAGCTTTAAGGCTGGATTTATTCCTAAAAGAAGCCATAGAACTAGGTTGCACTTTTTTTTTTTACAATTCATTTATATGCAAGTCAAAAAAGGTATGTGCTTAAAAATGAAAATATGTCCAATCAATAGGAAAAAGGATATGTAATGTATTTATGATTTTTTTTTTAATTTACGTGGCAAACAGGCATGAATGCTTTCTTTTTCCATTACTCTGTAGATGTAGAATTTGAAAGTATGTGTTTCAAACGTAATGCTAAAGGAGATAAAACAATATTAACTTCAGATCCTTTACATCAATATGATCGATGAGTGAAAATACCTGAGTGCATACAAGGTACACACGTAACTTATACAATGGAGAAAACCACTACAAAATTAGCACTGGCAGTATTTTTAGTATCCTTTAATCTTCAGAAATACTGTAAGTTATAATCACTAAGGTTAACAATTTTGGCTGGATTTGGTTTCAGTTTTGGATGTACCTACAGTCCTTTGTGCTCCCAGGAGAAAGATTGCCAGCAGGAAAGAAGTAAGGCTGAGGTTGAGATGTGGTCCTATTCCAGTGACATTATAAATAAGCCGTTTGACATGTGTGGGCTATGACCCGTGCTAGAGATAGCATTTGATGGAGACCTCTTTGTGGAATGAATTAGTCATTATCTTTGACTATAAAATAGACATAAAGAACTGAGAGATCATGAGCAAGGTTAATACAAATAATCCTTTGGAGCTCCTGGAATTTTCTTGTCAAATTATGGGAAGCCACAGGAAGAGATTATGGAAACTTTGCCTTCTTCAAAAGACAAATGAAAGATAAAACTAGAAGAAACAAAATTCCTTTGAGAGTAAGGAGGAAATTCACCATCTAGTCTGCTGGAACGTCCATGCTGTTTTTTCCTTGTGGAAATGATACAGGAGTGACTTCAGCCCTTGGACACTCCAAAGAAACTGCTTGGGCAAAAGGGAAATTGAATGGATAGATCCCATTCAACACTGATGTCAGCAGTAGACCCTTATTTGCTGCCTCAGAAGACTGTGCTACAGGAAACCTCTTAACAATATAAAAATGAGGGTTTGGACTGTGCGTAGCCAGTGAAATATCTCATAGCTCTTTTTTGTGAAGCAGGAATTCAATACCAATATCCTGGCTAGAATCTAGAGCCAGGATAAATGTTTCGCTGAACCAGACTTAAGAGAGAAAAAATGTATTCTTTACTTTGCCATATAGACTCATGGGTACACCTGTGGATATGCACGGGCGTGATCAGTGCTCTGGGTAATTCCTATCAGTCTCAAAAAAGGAAAATAGGACATATTCCTCAGAGTAACACAACACAGTTAAGAAAAGAGACATAAATAACTGACTTCTGTATCTAAACTGTCTTCAGTGCTGCTGTTAATCTTCACATAAACATCGCATTCCATCCATGAAATTGCAAAGTCATTCCCTTTTACAAAATTTGTAGATGGTTCAATTCAATTTAATACAATTCAATTTGTAGAGGGTTTGGGGGACGGAATGTATAACTTTCAGCCAAACTTTTACAAAAATTCTTGCCAGCTCATTTGCCAAACAATTCTGAGGTGTGCGTTTCAGAGAAGACCAAATGTCTTCATCTAACTGCTAAGCACAGTAGTTTTAATAACTTTGGCAGAAACAGGTGGGTAGTCATGGGAAAAAAAACCACATTAAAATGTCTGGTTATTTTTTAGAGGATATTAAGCTAACTTTCTTGGGATAGTTCCACTGTTTGTCCCTAAGATTGTACTAATGCCTGTACAGGCCCATGATGAGGAGGAGAAGATAATTATAGTCCTCTCCAGACAGTGTGTTCATTAAGTGTGCTATTTTGGATAAGTAAGTTTTTAATTGGTTTCCAGTGCCTATCAGAAGGATGGCCTATGGTAGTATGGCAGTGAGGATCCACACCCCTACCGCTTTCCCCTGTTGGAATTCAATAAAGTTTAATTGGATTACAATGGGGGTGGCCACAGATGTCAATTACTGGTGTATTCACAGTGTGGACCTCTTCTTGATTGACTCACTCCGCACACTTCTCTTATTATAGAACCTCTTCTCCTGTTCAAAGATGCCATATTCTTTATTAAACAGCAGCATAATCACACAACTCTTGTGGCACTGCCTGCAAAAATTAAAGCTCTACCTGGTCTGAGCTTACAGCATGTGACCTGCTTTATTTACAGCTACTTCTGGAATGTCCTTCTGCATCTGTGACTTTGCCCATACGTTGATAGTCCCTCCCTAGAACTGGGAAAAGATACCATTTTATGAATTACACAAAACCATCCTCTGTCCAAGGGGGGGAAAAAAAATACATACTTAGAATAGTATGGAAAGAATTTCCCCACATTTCAACTCTTTAAAGTATGTGAAACAATTAAATAAAAATAATCCCTTACCCTATCTTTCTGACTGCTTTCTAGTCTTATCCGATTTAAAATCTGAAACTGTAAAGATACCAAATGCTTTTGTTAAAAGCACTTAGTATGTTACAAAACACATTAACTAAATCCATGAAAACTGGCCAAAGAATTTGCCAAATGATATTTTAATGAAATATAATATTAAATAAATATTAATATTTTTGTATGTTTTTTCTTTCCTCTGTTAAATAGTCAAACATAACAAGTTTTGACTTGCAAAACCTTTTCATGGAGAATAATAATTTCTTGGCCTGTAAATTACAGCGTAAATTTGAAAAATCACTGTGGTTGTATGAACATTAATAATGACATGACTATCTTTTTATTCCAGTATAATTTCACCCTGATTTAAGAAGAGATAAATTGTGTGTTAGCAAACATTCCTGAGCCCTGTGTGCAATCCTGATCTGGCCACTAGTGGGAATGAAACAGAGAGAATGAGAGAATTGAAATTTGCAGGAGGGATAGACGCAACATTGTAAAATAACAAGGCTCTTGACTAGTATTACTGCACTGTGCTTCCAAGTAATTATGTATATGCTCATCTGCATGATTGCTCAGCACTCACTACTCCCTATATCTGATGCAAACCCCATTTAAAACAGTTCTCAAAATTTTAATTACAATTTTTGGGTTAATATCATGTTAATAACAAAATAAAAATGAAGTCTATTCATGTATTATGTTTCCAATCCTCATTATTATAAAAAAAAGCTAATTATTTATGTATTTAATGTCATAATAAAATAAAGGAACTTACAAAAGAATGCAAAATCCATTTTGGTATTCTGTTTGTACTTTATTAAAGTACCTTGCATAAAATGAATTTTGTTTGTATAGGGATGCTATAGTACATTTGCAAAAGAAAATGGAAGTCCTATACTATTTGCATAAATAGTGCAACTCCACAGTTTGCTAGCTGCAGAATGGTAGCACATTCACTATTGTAACTCTTACAGTTATGTACCAAAGAGTATAATTTTTCACTGAAGCCAACAAACAATTGGAAATTATTACGCATGCTTTCTTTTTTCTTTTCTCCCCACCTCCCCCCCGTGTCATACAGGAAGAGGAGGTAAGCATTTTCCATACTATTGCTTGTCCACTCTAAAACTCCCAATGTGGGAGGTCATTGGGACCTCTACAGGATAGGATTTTAAATTGAAATTCTGGATTTTTTATTTGTTTGACTCAGTAGATCCTACTAACAAAAAGCCACAATGAAATTACTCAAAATACATATAAAAAATATGTGTCTATCTGTAAGTATGGAGTATGATAGACACTTGATGGATCAGATATTATTTTAATTATTTTACTTCGGCTTTCTTGTTGTATTTGCAGCATTTTACCTATGTGTGGTAACATTTTCCAGTTAATAAAAACGTGCTGGTATTATTATTAATAGTATCTATCTTTGTTTTCATATGCAGTTTTAAAAGCAACCTCTTTGCATATTATGTATGTTTTAAAACAGTCTGAAGAATTAGATAACTTATTTCCTATATGCACACATAAAACTGATAATCTTAATTTTGCATTTAAATTAATTATTGGATACTTTACAGACTTTCAGACTTTTCTGTGCCATTCCAATTTTTTCTTTCTATAAAAGTTTGCCTAAAAAAAGAGCCTCCTATTAATAGTGTACATAGTAATATTCCATCTAGTCATTAATAGTCAAACACACACACAATGGCACATCTGACATAGGCAGCTGAGTTGGGAATTGAAACCATAATAATTAACAATAGATTTCCTGATCTCACCATGACAAGTAAATGAAACACTCTGCGGTGTGCTTGCCCACTGGAAGAGGGAATTAACTCAGTATGAAAAGCAGAATAGAAGCATATCACTGATTAGATTTAATGCACAAGGAATGCAACAATGGGAAGCTTGTGTCAGCAGAACACATCAAACTCTTTTCTAAATATTGTGCGTGAGCATGCAAAACCACATACACACTCCCTGGAAAAACCACAGCAAAATAGCACTAGGTGTACAAAACACCATCCCAACTCCAACAGCTAGCAAGCTAACTAACTAAAATTATTGCGTGTTCTTACTTCCTATGAACAGTTGAAGCTAATATTTAAATTTATTCGGGAATTTCGCTCTCATTCACTCCAGGTTTCCAATGCAAACGCCTCCTCTATCGGTCCCTCCCCTGTCCAAGCCCGGGGTTCTCTCAGTTCAGCACCTCGGAGAGCTCCAGCCCCGCCCGCAGCCCGTCCCTCCCCCGCCAGCAGCCCCCGGGCCTCGCGCTGGTGATTTACATCAATTAGCATCCTCTCCTCTTCTCTAGGTCTCCTATGAATTCTCCGGCTTTCCTTTCCTCGTCCCCAAATCATCTTTTTCCTTTAAATAGCATTTACTGTTGCAGCAGCTTTCCCTTTTGTCTGAAACAAAATATTCTCCCTTATGTTCTTCAAACTCCCCACATTTTTTTTTTATAAGGTTGCCTTATATTTATTGCTGACAATATCATCATGGGTCATACCATAGAAGTATCATATCAAGTATTTCACTTTTCTGGTTTTAATACCTATAAGGTCAGATATACTGCATTCTTTTACACTGTGTCCTGTTGCAAAACTTACTTGATAACAACCCTGAATCAAAAAAAATATTGTGATTGCAGTCATATAAATTAATTCACTAAAGACATAACAATACAGTTGTAGTTACTAATGTTCTTTCATGTATTAAACACATTTGAATGATTACGTTTCTCTTCAAAGCTTGAAAAATCAGTTAAAGTTTGAAATTATAACTAAACACCCAAAAAACTTACAAGGGTGAATGATTCCAGTCAGCTCACTAGAACTGCTCACCTGTACAAAGCCACATGATAAGGCCTTGCAGGGCCTGTACCTAAATTATCTCATTAAGGCTCAGAGTTTAATTAACTCTCAGACAGATATAAATCAAGAATGAATCCCAAAAGTCAGTACAGATTTATTGGTGTAAATTAGCAAAAGTTTCAATGTTGGTTTCTTAAGAGGAATTAGCTTTCTGTGATGGGGTTATAAGAGGGAAGCAAGAGGTAAGGAGAGGAGGATGTGAGTATGATACATACACATATTAGCATTTGGCTGTGTGTCCTTCAGTCACCCCTACTAAGCTTGAGTACAATGGCCAATTTCAAATTATTTTTATAGTGCAATTGACATCTTCAAGCTCCCATGCTTGCAAAGTTTTGTGAAGATACAAAGGGGTAGGGGAAATAAGGAAAAGCTGAATAAAGAGCTCGTTCTGGAGCTCAACCACAAGATTCATAAGAAGCCGGTTTTGTGGACTTGACACCATGGAAGCATTCTTTCTTTTTTCAAAGCTGAGAGAGTTCTGAAAATACATTTCACATCTCTCTTTTAATACCATGGCTTTTTTAGGTTTACTCTGCCACACAGAATTCAGAGTGCATCCTCATCAATGGCCTTCCCATCAGAATAAGAGAGTAGCCTCTCTTTCTTCACAACAAACAAAAGAGCCATGCAATGCGGTTCAGAAGATTCAGACACAAAAAACCATCCTCAAATGAAAACAGTCAAACTGTGGAAATGTTATGAAAACTGCTTATATTGAAATGCTGTGAAGAATGGCTTATATTGACGCCAATGCACCTTCTACCAGAAATCCACTTCCAGTCCTTGCACTTGTCAATACATAGTAGGAAAATCAGGGATTTTAAAATGGGAGGTCTGAAGGATAAAGCCCACATATTTTCCAAGGAAAAAAAAAAAGGGACATGTATCCTCTAGATAAGAAGGAGGAACTCAAAGTTGCATACAGATGCAATCACATTCAAACAGCATCAACAAATTATAGCCTTAATCTGGATTACTCAGAACTCAGTTTGGGCTAATGTATAGGTCACTACATAACTTGGCAACTGCAGATGAAGAACAGTCCCTCTGGCTCCAGTCAGTCCCTAAAGACAACCTTCATAGGTCTGAGGTGAATGTTAGTGTCTACAAAGCTCACTGGGCTGAAGAAGCAGCTCTTTCTTGGAGAGATCTCACAATGGGGCAAAATCATAGGTCTTACTTCCATATGCAATGAAAGAGGAAGCAAACCACACACATTACAAGGCCAGAAGCTGTTCATTGTGCCCCAATTATTACTGAAATTCCATGTCTTCAAATTGAAAAGCAGAACCAAATAATGCCACTCACTCTATAGGCCCTGAGAGTGAATGTCACTTGGAAATGAAATCTGACACAGTATGCTACTTATAAATAATATTTCATCTCTAATGGCTCTTGTTTTTTCCTAGCACAAATAAAAACATTTTCTTTAAAGTGTTTCTGATGACTTCACTACAATGGTGATCAAAACTTATCAATAACCCTCCAGAAGTGTTATTTTCTATAAGGAATCTAGAATTAAGCAGCCCCACATTTGGCAGAAGAAAATTGACAAGTAAAGATTTTAAAGGAAATCTGTGAATTCAAACATGATCAGGTTTAACTGCAGTACAAGATACAAAGATCTTCTGTAAGTAACACACACTACCTTTTTTTTTTTTGTATATTAAAAATATGATAATTATTTATGTGTTTTTCTGCTAATCTGAGCTAAAATCTATGACTGGTAATGGGTAGTGGTTATCAGTAAGTAGACCCAGAGAGTTAAGATTTCCTAGCTCTTACATCCTATGCAATAGGAACATTAGAAACAGTTAAAACACAGATGAGCATTTGCAGTTGCTATATGTAAAACTCAGAAATAATACTAAAAGCTCAATCTTCAGTGATACCTTAAGTGAAAATTTTATCTGATTTATACTCATGTGTTGGCATCCCAAGCACAGAGCTTACAGTCTCCTCAGAAGGTAGGTAGCTGCAGCATTTTCCAGAGTGTCAGCCCTTTATCCAGTTGGCACACTCAACACCAAGAGCCTAATCTTGCTTTTCCTTCTACTGTATTTTTCTTTATTCTGTGGAACACCTTTGCACATGAAGAGAAACCAGTTTTTGACATACATGTCAAGATTTCTAATATTGCAGTTTACCTCACTGCACCTGTTCCCCACTGAAAAGAAAAATTCTTGTGAACAAAGGTTATGTATACCAAAATTCAGTGCATATTCATTCAACCCTTCCCTTTCTGATATGAAATTTGATAAAATCAGTTTTGAGCACTAACTATTGAGCACTGTTGCTAAAAACTCTTTATAGCCTAGCAAGCACAAAACACAGAGTATTGTATTGCAAAACTTTCTGGCTTGCTACTCCATTAAAATATGATACTGAAGGACTTTTCATAGTAAAAAAAGAGTAGGATGAGTAACTTATCTATGGCTACTCCTAAATGAGAGCTGAAATTGCTAGATTATAGGTCTAGGATGAGGAGTAATGGCTTCAGACTGAAAGAGGGTAGATTTAAATTAGATTTCAGGAAGAAATTTTTCACTCTGAGGGTGGTGAGACACTGGAACAGGTTGCCCAGAGAAGCTGTAGATGCTCCATCCCTGGAAGTGTTTAAGACCAGGCTGGATGGGGCTTTGAGCAACCTGGTCTAGTGGGAGGTGTCCCTGACCATGGTAGGGTGGTTGGAACTGGATGATCTTTAAGGTCCCTTCCAACTCTAACCGTCCTATGATTTTATGATCTTGGATGCTGGTCTCATGGTCTCATGTTCATGCTTGTTTCATGAATCCCTAAAGGATTCATAAGGGGAGTTCTGGATTTTTGTTTTGCAAATAAGTCTAATCTGATTCCAGTGACAGTACTGGCAGCAGTTTTCAGATATACTATATTATGGGTATTTTTAACTGTGAATAAAGAACAATAGTTATTCATCCATACAAGGATGTACTGCAGATGTTACATTGAGCTTTTGGCATTCTTTTTCTCTAGTCAATTTTTTCATGTCATAGTGAAATATTCTATTCTACAGATAGTCTTAGATTAGGAAGAGTTGCTTAATCAATATAATGATCTTATTGCCAGTAGAGTAACCTATTGAATATTATTGGCATTTCACCACAAGAAAAACAGATGATCGAAATGTGAAGAACTAATTTCTTTCAATCCAGGCTACAGTCAGATAAAGCGTATTCTGAATTGAAAACTAGATAATGAATGGCTGGATTACTTCTGTCCTCTCTTTCAGAAGGTCAAGCAGGATATATTGGGAGGAAGTTTTTTTCCTATGTAGGTCATGGTTAAAACTGTCATCTATGCAGCTCATTTCATGAGATAAGTATCCCAGAGGGAAGGAAGAGAACCGCCAGAAGTGAGTGATGAGCTGGACCATCACTTTGAGGAGCAGTGACTGAAAGCAGTGCAATGACTCCTCTTTGAAAACTAGGGATATGTGTATACATGCTATGGACCTGTCTCATGAGTCTGTGGGCACAGTTTTCAAAGAATACCTATATCTCACTGAATTGCAATCGAAAGTCCATGAGACAAATCATAAGAAAAAAGCTCTTCATATAAAATCATATTATATAGTTCTTGTTTTCTGGATGGGTTCTTTTCACTTCCTTTCTTCAGAACCCTATTTTCACTCAAATCTGATCACTTCTATGTAAAATGTATTGATATTAATAATTTAACCAGAGCTGAGCTGCATAAGGTCATTTGTGTTTGGGGGAAAGAGGTTATTTTACTAAATTTAGACATAAAAGAGTAAAAGAAGCATGACATGAATCAGAAAAAGGCCTTGCTACTTTAGGGCCTATATATTCTAATCAATAACACTGTGGAATCATTCTTCCCTTAGGGGAAAAAAGAAAAGAAAAAGTTAAAAATAAATGGGTACAAACATTCCTTAGACTCTGTCACAATTTCCAGACACAGTTCATTTGGCATAATTGCTCTTTCTTGTTTTCATTCGCTGACCCTAAAGTCCAACTTTCTCTCTTTCCAGTGTATTAATTTTGAAAGCCAGCCAAGCTAACACTGGTGGTGGTGACAGTAGATTTTGGTCTTTCCATGGAACACTGAATTGTGGACTTATTTAAACTAATTTGAGAGGTGATGAGATAATCTAATGATATGCAGTCTAATACAGTTTCTCATATCGATACCCCCTCTGGAAAGCTAAAAGAAATAAAACTTATTCCTGTCAGAAATATAGGAAATGCTTGCCTCAGGAAATAGATAAAAAATCTGTGCATACAAAAAAATATAAATCTATCAAATAAGATGACTGTATCTGTAGATAGCCACATCTCAAAGAAGAACACTTAAGCCTCAACACCCCAACAGCTCAAGTACTGATAGCATAAAAAAGAGGAATATTCTTCCACAAAAAAATAAATTCAGATGCTGGGATTACAATCACTATCCCCAAACCAAAAAAATATAAAATAAAATAAAATAGACTTTGGACCTTGCCTAAGAATTGCAAAGCAGAACAGAAAACAGAATTAAGCATGCCTGAAAGTAACATAGCTGACATAATTACAGGAGAAAAAAAATCAAAGAAATAAAAAACGTTCATGTAGCATGAAACTTGTGCTTCAGCAAATATGAGATCGATGGATTATATGGCTTTCGAAGGCTTTCATTTACAGTTAAATCCAAACTGAAACACCAGAGCATTAAAGTCAGAAAAATCTGAAGGTTAGCATTTTTTTCAATGAACAAAGTATTAAAAGTACTCCCTAAGTGAGCACTTCTTTTGTTATATAAATCCCTGTTCACTGAACCGATTTCCTGTTAGTAGACTGAACCATGGATTAGGTACATTTGATTTGAAGAATGTCACTAATGAAACAAATCATCAGGAAAGGAAAGAGAATTTCAAAGTGTGGTTAGTGCACTGCAGGGTCATAGTGACGAGGTTTTGTAGAGCCGGGTAGAAACTCAACGTTAAAAAAAAAAGGGGAAATGTGAGTGTATAAAAAGGGATTTATGATGTCGCTTTGGAAAGATGAACCCTCTGAAATAGGCACTTGCAACTGAGGTAGCTGATGAAATATAAATGCCAGCAACCATTATACCTTAATGCAAGCAAAACATTTGTCATCGGAAGTTATAAAGAAGCATGGCTGTAGCTGAAGTTGTTCTGGGTTAATGGAGGCCGTATGTTCTTACAATTCGGATCAAACAACTGGTAGTCAGAGCCCCCGGCTTCCAAAGCTAATGTCATTAAATTGGTGTAATTTTAAGCAAGTCATGACTGCAGTGCCTCAGTTTACCTGTTTATGAAACTGGAATGCCATTTAACTGTGCTGCAGGGCTTAATTATGCTCATAAAGTACATGGAGACCTTGTAGGAAACATTATTTGCATGTGAATTTTTACGAGCATAACATCTGTATCAACTGTTCTTTGAATAATAAGAAAAGACATGAAACCTGCAGGATTGCAGGTGTAAAGAAGGCAGTATTTTTTTCCATCATTGTATAGTAAATTACACATAATTAGAAAAAGCAAAACGGAGATAAAATGGGACAACTTCGTAATTGTGCTGAGAATCCAGAACTCATCATCCCAAATGTAATAATCTGTAGCCTTAGGACATTTTTCTGATATTTGTCTGGAAGATAGTCAAGGTTATGCACTGAAATCTAAAAGTCCATTGTTCATACTGTTACAAATTACATTGCTTATCACTGTGTGGCACAGACACAAACCATGATTGGCTCCTTGTTTCTATGCCAAATGACAGCTTTAATTATGACATTCGCATTATCATCAGGACAAAATAGTTCAGCAAATTATTTTACCATTTAACATGAAACCTTTTATATATTTCAAACACGGTTATACACATTCTTCTCTGTAGATAGTCGCGCTGAAGAGGTAGGTGCATCCGCAGCACCTTTCTAGTGTCCTTCTTGCCACCTCCACATCATGAGATATTTGTATGCCTGCTGCCTTCAACTCACCCAACAGCCCCAGTCTCTTTTTTTATGTTGTTTTTTTGTTTTTGTTTTTGTTTTTTTTTCTACCTTGTGTTATTTTGTGGGTTTGGGGGTTTTTTTTGTGGTTTCTTTTGTGGGTTTTTTGTTGTTGTTTTTGGGAGGATTCTGTGTTTTAGTTAGGTTTTTATTCTTAGAGACAATGTCCCTGCATGGCAGAAATCAGATATAAATCTATACCCTCCTACATTAAGAAATCAGATTCTCTGACAAAAAAGTTTAACGCACATTTAATACTCTCACTAGTATCTCTTACAGAGCGTCACTTCAGAAAAATTAAACCTTCTGAAAAGCATAACATAAAGAATTACAGTACATGACAGCTCAGTCTAACACTCCAATTTTACCTCTGCAAAAGCCACTGGGAATATCTGTGACAGCCCATCTCAAAAGCAGTGCATGACAGGGCAGAGTGGTGGAAAGATATAGTCAGTAAAGGGGGGGAAATAAATAAATAAATAGTGTTTCTGTGGAGTAAGTTATGTGCTTTTTCCATGATTCTTTTATATTATCTGCAAAAACAGAATGCAAAAAATATATATAGCAGGCCACTGATAAGCAAGGGCAGTGCTAAGGCTAATTTTATATTACCTCATTTCCCACAGTTTGAATTTGACAGGTCAAGCCACTGGTGCTTAACTGCTGCAACAGACTACAGAGGGAAATGTATATATCTGTAGGTAGCTTGTACATATTTCAATTAATTTGTTGGACTACTTTCCATAACTGTAATTTCATTTTTTGAGGTTTTGTGGGTGCAAAAATATAAGAGCAAAACCATTTTTATATAAGACTTGAAATTGATTTAGGAGGCTACAGCTATTGCAAAAGTTGAAAGCTGAGATGCTGTTGCCATTGGGCAAAAGGAAGTATATTTTTCCACTCCTGACCACATTACTACAGTGGAAGGGTAATAATCACGCCCATCATTACCATCATTGGATGCTGGAATTACTAAGAGAGATGGATTATTAGTTTTTCTCAAATCTAAATAGTGTCAATCTCTGTGGGTTACCCTACTAAGTACAAAAAAGAAGGCAGATGTCTCACAGATTTCTACTTTTGGAAGAATATGTATGGGGCTAATGTTTTCTGACTGCAGGCTCCTTGCAGGGGTTTTTTAATGACCAGCAGGGAGCCTGCCTGGTGAAAGAATGTGCCGAGTCGCTAGTTCTTTGTGAAAGAATGTGCTCAGTCCCTGAACACGGAAGAATGAAATCCTTATTGCTTAAGCTGTAACCTGGATATTACGGAGCCGTGTAATCACAGAATGGTTAGA
Source organism: Calidris pugnax (assembly GCF_001431845.1). Taxonomy (NCBI): domain Eukaryota; kingdom Metazoa; phylum Chordata; class Aves; order Charadriiformes; family Scolopacidae; genus Calidris; species Calidris pugnax. The sequence goes on from NW_015094506.1 coordinate 46,760,333, forward strand.
ATTGGAAGGGACCTTAAAGATCATCCAGTTCCAACCCCCCTGCCCTGGGCAGGGACACCTCCCACTAGAGCAGGTTGCTCAAAGCCCCATCCAGCCTGGCCTTGAACACTTCCAGGGATGGGGCAGCCACAGCTTCTCTGGGCAACCTGTTCCAGTGTCTCACCGCCTTCTCACTAAAAAATTTCTTCCTGAGATCTAATCTAAATCTCCCCTCTTTCAATTTAAAACCATTACCGCTCATCCTATCGCTACACTCCCTGACAGAGATCCCCTCCCCATCTCTCCTGTAAGGCCCTCTTAAAGTAACTGGAAAGCTGCTATAAGGTCTCCCTGAAGCCTTCTCTTCTCCAGGCTGAACAACCCCAGCTCTCTCAGCCTGTCCTCATAGGAGAGGTGCTCCAGCCCTCTGAACATTTTCGTGTCCCTCCGCTGGACAATGAATGCTAATTGATTTTTTCCCCTTTGTTTATGACTGAAGTGCTTAGTTTCTTTTTATGCCATTTGACGTTTCCTATCGCTGGCCACCCCTAAATCATTGCAGTTACTTTTAATTGTAGTTAAAAAAAAATTAAAATAAATCATCCAACATAATATAGACAAAGGTCAGTTGATAAAGTTATGGTCAAAATTAAAAATAAATCAGCAAAATGTACAGGCTTTAGATAGCAGACAACTTCTGGTTTTATGAAAGCTTTCTGAAAATCCTTCATTCTGTAGGTTTTTCCTAAAGACAGATAGTACAGAAGTACTGTAGTCTTGAAAGAAGAGATAAAAACTAGAGAAAAATGTGTTGGGGTGAACAGACCAAAAGATGTGTTCTCACTATTGTCGCTTTCTGATGTCAGATGAAAGGACATGTGGCAGACTCAGGAGGAGATAGTTTTTCTAAGAAAAAAGGCAGTCAATTTTGAAAATTGGTTTTGTCATAATAACAACTTGCCAAGTGTTAGTCTTTTAGAAAGTCATCCCTGAGTTCATTTTGCCTGACTTGTGCTGGATTTTGGGGAAAGATTATTTAGAATAAATAACATCCTGCAAATTGAAACACACTATCTGGGCTTTAAACCACATTCAACTTAAGATGGAGAACTGCAAATCATTGTGGGATTCCTGAATTATAGACAAATTTAGGTAAGTCTATACATACTCAAGAGATATGCATACTGTTAGAAGAAGTAGCTAGTCCACAGGAAATTTTAGAAGAAGAAATTAAAGTATTTGAGTTCATGTAAAGAGGTCTTCAAGCACAGTATTTGGGTTACTATATTCACCAAACTGCAAGTTGATTTAAAATGGAAATATATATATCTTAATAGTAAAAGGAATGTGCAGATGGTCTTGGATGACTGAGAAACAAAACGAGTACTAGCACAAAATGAGCACAAACTGTTCATTTTATGAGTTGTCATGGAGAGAATTATGAATGGAAAATATTCTTACACACTAACAAAGGCAGGAGAGCCCTGAAAGCTGCATTAATTATACTGTAACTGCATTAATCCAGAATGGACAATTTGTTGTACAGTATTTCTTATTTCAGGTGCTGACAAACTACCTTGTAAAATTTGATGCAAACACATCAGTATCCTGAGGAGCAAAAGACATTTAGAATGGAAGGAATAAACTAGCTATTTGAAAAAGTTTGCTCATTCATAGAAAATTACTTCAGCGAAACTGAACATCCCAAACCTGAGAAAAGGTCAGAAAGGACAGGAATGCTACATTTCCTTTTCATGCAAAGGCAGGAGACTAAAGCAGAAATCAGTGTTAGTTTCTCTAAATCCTGAGCTGGAGAGGTGATGCAGAGTATGTTAACAAATACAGGTACTGGTAAGGATGACCAACTGATCACAGCCTGGGAGGTAAGGTGAACTAGCAGTTCAGGTTTGATATTAGTAGAATATTACTGACTGCTGAGAATCCAGTGACTGAATAATTTCCTGAAGTTACCACAAAGTAAATTCCTTCATTGAATAGTTTGTCTGATAGAAAGGAAGACTATGAAAGCAATATAAAGTGTCACATTTCCAAATACTTCATTAGAGGACTTGCAGTGCCCATGAAGAGGGAAAAGCCAACACCATCAACACTGGGAATATGATTTTCAAAAGTACATCCATAACTGTAAAGGAAAATGCCATAGGAAGGCAATCTTTGAGGTGCTCTGTTACCCACCCACTACAACAAAAAGTGACTAACTACTCATTTAAGTGCTTAAGCACGTGAGATACCATTTTAAATCAAGCACCTTCAGGTGACACCTACAGTCAGTGGGAAATGAAGATGTAAAATTGAATGTAACAGTTTATGTTTGAGAAGATGCTAAAATTAAGGAAAATTTTAAAAATCACTGTATTCTGGTTATCAGCTGAGAGCACCAAAATCACACTTCTGATGTAAATTTGAAGCTGTTCTTCACCTCCTATTACTGTGCTGGTAGGACAGTAGTAGCAGAGGCAAAAAAAAATCCCGATTCTCATTTGATGGCTAAAATACACCCTTTGGGAAGCAGCGTAATGCTGGTTCCAGTGGCAGTTCCTCCATGTAAAGCGGTTTTACAGATTCTGAGATCAACTCAGTTTAAGGCAAATTCCCTTCATACTGGCACAGCCTACAATCATAATTTGTTGAGCACATTGATGGATACACAAAGGAAAACTGAGCACGTATTTTAATTAATGATGATCTGATAGTGCCACAAATAGTAGTGTGAAAAGATCTGTGTAAACCACGGACATGCACTTTTTCTTTAATAGAATCAATTCACTAAAAGGTCTGGTGCTTCAAGACTAGTGTAATATGTAATATAGTGTTATTTCTGAATAAGGAGAAATGCTTGATTTTCTCTCTTCAAGCTTCTCCAGAGGCAGTTTATTTCTCTAGCTAAACTCTACCGAAGTCACATGTATAACAAAATTAACATTCATGCCCAATGCTCGCCTCTTTCTGCATCATTTTCTTCAGCTATTTTATTCAGTCTGAAGATTCAGTATTTGCTTTCTTCCTCACTCTGTGTATAAAAGGTTTGTTATTTTCAGTGTCTGCATCAAAAAAGAGGTTAGAGATGTTAGATGCACACGTGGTACACAGACAGCATGGCATGAATTTAGTCTCAATATTTGTAAAACATTTCTTGTTCACAAAAGAAAACTTCTTTTTTTCCCCCTCCTTTTGGCAGCCCCCAGTTTTCATGGCAAGTAGCCAGTCAGCAATAAGTAGTGGGTGTTACTGGATAAACCCATCAGGACCAACCGCCTTATTTATATTTAGATTTGCAATAAGTTCCTGTTCTGTAATATGAGAAAATAAAAAGTCTGTTTTTCTGTTAACTTCTAGAAAGTTAATGTAAGAAGTTTCAAATAATTATATACGCAAATGCAGAAATGTGTAAATACTAATGAGATAACTAAGCTATTGATTACATCTCCTTTATTACATTTTACACAACAAAATTATTTCTCTTGTGTAAGTTTTTTGGCACTAACTCTTCGTAGGAATTTACATATAATTTCCAATATTTTCTCTTAAAGTGCTTTAAAATCTCTCTGCTTATATTGAATTCCCAGACTGCATGTGTCATCTTGGACGTGTCGTTCATTGGGGGAAGTAGGCACATGTTTTGGCTCTAGGTTTTTGTTTTGTTTTGTTTTCGGGTTAAATCAGGAGATCTACTAATAAGGCTCTCTCACCTATGACTTGATCAAGGTCTCTTTAGTTGCTTTTTCAAGTGTTGAGCTGTGACACTTTCCACTGACCTTAGCTGGAACTTTGGATGCTCAATTTGGTTTGAAAATATTAACTTACTGTGCTCCAAAACAAAATTAAGCATTCACTGATTTTTTTGGTTTTGCAAATGTTCATACCACCACAAAATGAGTAAAACCCAACAGTTTTGTGTGGCTCCTCACAAAGTTCCTCCAGACTGACTCCAGTCTGGTAGGAGATGACTGCTTGATGCAAGCAGAAGTGCCCCTCCACTTTCATGCCAATTCCATAAAGTTTACACTCTTCTCATATTACCAGTCGACGTAGGTGACAATGCCTAGGAATTATCTTGCATGATTTTATTTTATGAGTAATAACTGAGATTAAAGAATTAAGATTTAATTTTTGCTCTAATATCTTTGTATTAACTGTATTATATATATATTAACTGCATATAACTGTAGAAATTTCCACTTTAAGCAACATTTACTAGAAAAATGGTTTACAGATATTAACATCTTTAAAGCAAAAGCATTACAGTAATAACCGTACATTAAAATATGGTGACTGTATTCATGTAAGACTTCCTATTTTTTTAAGGGACCTACACTTTATTGAAATAATTCCAGCCACATAACTCAAAGAAAGACCAATTTTCAGAATACAAATAAATGCATAACAACACTATCCTGCTACTTAAAATTGGGAGGAATATTTCAGGTAGAAATGACTGTACTCCAATCTCAGCTTTCATGCAGAATATACTACACGACAATGGCAAAGGCACGTAAATGCTAGAAGTCTGTTTCTGCATTAGCATGAATAATTAATCCAGTTTTATGTTCCTTTTCATCCATGTAACATTCACATCATGCCTGAGGTCCCCTCCAAAACAAAATATTTTTTCTCCAGTGTACTTAACCACTTAAAAATCTCTTATGCTAAAGTTTCTAAATGTCATACTTTGGAATAAAAAAGCTACAATATTTAGTTTCAAAAAAATTGAATGAGATATTTCCCTTCCCTCTCCATAATTCAACTGGGAGGTTAAAACAAAGTTCTCATGGAATTTGACACTTAAACTGCATTTTTCAGGAAACATACTATTGCTCACAACAAAGTAACCAACAGCTAAGCCTATCACTACCAGTGCCTTCTGGTAGGTAAGCACACATGTAACTGGAAAAGAAAAAAAAAAAAAGATTTTGCGCTGTTACAGTTTTATTCCTATACTTAAAGATTTGTGTATTTTTCTAAAAAATACATAAATTTAAAAATACATATTTTTAATACACATCTACAAATTTAAAAACTATGCATCTAAAAGCTGAAAATTCTAAATTATAGTATTTGAGTAAGTGCAAGCAAAAGTAATACCTAACTGCTCCGAATTGCTCTCCTCCATCAAAGATTTGTTTCATTTTGCTCACATAAGCCATTGTTTCTGAGAAGTGTTCTAATTAACAGCTTAGCTACAGTTATAAAATATTTTCCATGTGACTTACTTTTCTCTGGTACAAGACAGATAAGGGAACAAATAGATTTGCTCTCCCAGAATTGCAGTTAACCCTTTTAAGTCAGCTGACACATTACAAAGCAATTTTCCTTAATGTACTTTATCCAACAAAAGGAAAACAAACCAACTTCACTTGAACATTAATAAAGGTTTTCCTTCTAGCTACCATTCTAATTAATCACACAATCAATAATGAAATATTTCTAACCTCATTTGTAACACAATATAGATCTAGTGACTCTACTTCAAAGAGAATGTTTTTCATCTCAGTAAAATTTACAACAGATATGCATAAAGTCAATCTAATGGGAACATTTCAAAGCAGTGCAGTTTCCATGTGAGAAGTATGACTTTGCCTAAACTGCTATTCCTTTCAACATTATTGTATGGTGTCAAGTGATTTATACAGTGAAAGGTAATCACTATAAATAAATGAAAGGTAATTGAGGATATATTTGCAGCAGGAAAAAATCTCATCATTTGTAGCTGTATAGCTGTGCCCACATACCTGCCTTGCTCCTGAAACCTTGTTCTTTGATTTATACCTACAGCCTCACATTGAGAGAGATACAGCAGTTTATGTCAATTGAGAGCAATTTGCCAGGGTTTCATCCTCTCTCTTTTCCGTCCTTAGTCATCCTGGTTCAAGATGCTAGTCCGGCCCAAAGCTGACCAAAGTACTTTTACAAGAATAATTCTGGACCGGATCCACTTCCCAACCTTGCTTACAAGTCACACAGTCCCCAAACCAGCACAAAGGTGTAGGTTCTCCTTAAGATATGTCTACCCTAAACTTAAATGTAGTTGCCTAAGCCACCTGAAAAATAAGTCTATTCTGCACTGCACCAGTACCTTTATACAAGTGTGGTATACATTTCACAGCATCCTGCTAAGCAAGATGCTTTTGTTACTTCGTTATTACCCTGCATGTTATAGATTTAACTCAAAGGCTGGTCTTTGAGCAGCTTATCACAACCCTTTGAGCCAGCAGTTCAACCCGTTTTCAATCCATCTCACAGTCCATTTATCTATCCCACACTTTGTCAATGAGTCCATGAGGCTATTATGGGAGACAGTGCTGATAGCCTTGCTAAAGATAAACACCACCTCCTCTTCTCCACCAAGCTAGTTATTTCATTGTACAAAGGCACAATTAGGCATGATTTCTGCCTCATAAATCCATGCTGTCTATTCACAATCACCTTCTTGTCCCTAATAAATTTAGTAACGGCTTCCAAGTTTATTCACTCCATCATCTCCCCCAGCCTGCAGTTCCCTGGATCCTCCTCCTTGACCTTCTTAGAGGTAGGAATAACATTTTCCTTCTTCCAGTCCTCAGGAACCTTTTCTGACAGCCATGTCCTTTCGAATATAAACAGGAGTGGCCTCACAGTGACTGACCAGCTCCCTCAGCACTTGTGAGTGCATCCCATCAGCTCCCAAGAATTTTTGTATGTCCTACCCTGTCCTATCTGTTTAAATGTTCCCTTGCCTGATCCTCCTTCACTGAACGTAAGTCTTCCTTTCTCCAGACTTTCCTACTGGTTTCAGGAATCTGGAATTGCTGAATGCCAGTCTTACCAGTAAGGACGTAGCCAAAGGGGACACCATGTACCTCACACTATCCACATCCTTCATCACCGCACCTTTCAGCAGAAGGAACACATTTTCCCTGGTTTTGTTTTTGCTACTGATGTACCTGTAGAAGCCATCTTGTTGCCCTTCATGTCCCTCACCAGATTCAACCCAAGCTGGACTTTGACATTTTTTAACCCTATTTCTGCATGTTTGGGCAGCGTCTCTATATTCCTCCAGGTCACATGTACCTGCTTTCAGCAGTAAATGCCATGCTCTCAATGTATACTCAGCTTACTTGCAGAGTTACAGTTAGGTTTTGGTGTGTATGTATACTTTAATTCTATTTAGTAATTTGGAGTTCAGTAAAATTTTTTCTGATGTTGAAAACACTGTTTCTTTTATAATTTACTCTCTTGGACAGTTATATATTTCTAAAAAATAATAATTGCAAAATTCATAACTCGTTATAATTACCAAGTTAATTCTAACTACAAAGCAAAATGCCTCATTGTCAAATCATGCTTTTCCTTCATCCAATATAATCATTTGATTAGACATTCTGTTCCATATTTCCCTAATGATTTTAATATTTTCCTCTGGAGATTGAATTTTTAGTCTTGTTTTTCAGATGAATGTCATAGCTCATAAAGAATCAACTTACTTCTAGCTTGTTCACAGATACTGATAATAAAATGGGGGAAACATCAAGGATGATTTATTATACCACATCAAGCAGTGAAGAAAAAAAAATAACCTTGTCAGTTGTGCTCAGTTCTTCTTATTTAAATGAATGTGATAATGTCCTCCTTCTCCATCTTTTCCAAAGTAATGTTTATTTGCAGCTGATTTCTCAACAATACTGCGTCATGAAATGAAATGGCATGTCTGATTGCGGAGTCGGTGGACTGAATATGCACTGGTGTTTGCACTGGCCTTAAAACGTCTGCACGCTGTATTTCTAGATACCACTGATAGCCCTCTTTAAGCTCCTTTTAAAATGTGACGTACACTACTAGGAGAAGGTAAATTTTGGGGGACTGATAGGCAGCAATGGTATGTGTCAGAGATGCAACTGTGGGGAGTGGTGCTCCACACACACCTCCCTCTGTCCAAGGCGTTGCTTTGGGCACCAACCTCTACTCTGATTCTCCCTGATTTTCAGAGCAAACGTGCTCAGCGTTTCCAGTGACCCCAGTGGGCAGTGGCTGCAATCCACGCTTTTTCCCACGTGTGTGTGATCCTTTGCCGGACTGACCAAGGCTTCACTGGCTCATGGTCTAGTTGTTGTGCAAAAAGGGAATAGGATTCAGTCTCCTTTCTCACATCTGCAACGTCTCTCTAGATCTTGGAACAGTTTTTTGAAAAGCCAAAAAAATCCCTCCAAAATTAACATTGTTTTCCTTCCTAAATTCATCCACTGTGAACTAGCATTAATTATAAAAATACTTTCATAACAGATTTTTTCTTCAAGAACATAATATATTTATTTCTGTTCTTACACATTATAGTGAAAGAGAAATAAAATATTGGGTAAATAACTTCTTACAGTTATTTACTGTAAAAATAAAAGGAACATCTGAGGGTTATAAAGGGGCACCTGAGAGGGTTATTGCTCTCTCCTTTCAAGAGTGGCCAGCGTGGCATTGCCAGATCTGATGCCATGCAACACGGTGGTGGCTGTGAAAATGCTGCTCACATTTCTAGATGAGCTGCATCCCTCCTTTCTCATGCTTCTAACAGAATTCTGGAGAGTGAATAGGAAGGAGGAGAGGAGACTTTTGCCTTTGCCAAGCTTGGAAGCTCTCTTTGCCTGAATTGTCATTGGTGTAATAGGACATGAAGAGCCTACAATGAAGACGACAGACTATTGTCTGTTTTTAGAGACGAAGTGGCAGAAGCTGCCAAGAGTGAGTCCCTTGTGTGCCTGAGTGTGTTAGGTGAGAAAAAAGAGAGCCTGGAAGAAAAGCTTTATTTAGAAGCAGCATGTATGCTGCTTGCAGTGTTACTGCTACTGTATTGTACTGAGAGATTTTAAAAGGAAAGTTAATACCTTTTCATTTTTTTAAATAATTTTCTTCCACATTCTAAAGCCTGCCAGTACTATATGAACGGAAACAATGAATTGTACACTTCCCAGTAGGACGTGCATTGCTTTGTTGTGGATTAGGGAAGCAACACAAACTCCCCACAAACAATATAACTGATTAATTAGATACAGGACTGAATTATTCCTAGCAGAATTTAAAAATAGTTTTACAGAGGACACAGAAAAATTTCAATCTTTAGCATTCCTTAACTAGTGCATTGCGAAGATTTTTCAGCTCAACTTTCACACAGAACTGGCACTGTTTATCTATCAACAGCAAAGATAAACACTTCAGAGACTCTGAGATGTGATAAGTATGACATTAGACTGGTCAAGGCAAATAGTTCTCAATTAATAAAACTTCCACTGCAAACAATGGGAAATCAGTAGGGAGAATGCTTGCAAGATCAAGATCAATCTCTGGGCTCCAAATCAGATTAAGGAAGATTTGGAGTTGCTTTAGACTCTGGAAAGATAAGGATTTGGAACCTTAAGTACTCTTTGAATACTGGCCCTCATTCTTTAAGTTTTAAGGTAAGGACAAAACTATATTGATGAATTTCATTTGAGAAAGAAAGTATAATTTAAAGGAATATTAAGGGTCAGATCTTGTCTGTTTTGCATCGAAAGAACATTTTACTTCACATGGAATCCAACAGAACTTGATATGTCAATTTACAGAGTAGGTGAGGGATTCATTTTGTCTAATTTTAGCCACAGAAATGCTAGATGTCAAATCTAAGCTAATCACCTAGACTGCCTTACAAAAAGAGACAGGAATGTCCACGGGGCAATGTATTCCACTTACTTTTAATACATATCTTAGGGTAGATGAATTAGCCTCTGGCAGCACCTATCTCTTTCTGCTCACCGTTAGGAAAACCTAGGCAACTATCTCAGATTTATATGCTTAGTTGATTATTACACCTTATTTGTGAAGTATTTTTAATGCACCTCAGGAAAGAAAGATGTCTCCAGATAGTTGACTGAGTCATCTGAAGCTTTGTTTATTTATTTTTTATTTATTTGTCCATATGTTTATTTGCAGGGAACCAGAGAGCAATTTGGTACTCGGAGCTTCAGGGTGTCCTGAAAATGAGCACATCACTGAGACTGAAAAGACATCTCTGATGCTCGTACATCCAAAAGCACAACAATGTTCTCTCACGCTACTTCAAAATTCTACAGGTGCTTGCAAAGACACACAGACTTGTGAAAACGCTCAGCCACTTAACACCCCAGGTTCTCAAACACAAAACCCTGTTAGATATTGACATTTTACTGGGTGTTCAAATTACACCACAACTGCTTTTAAAGATGTTTGAAAATCTGGATGGTTTAAAAGCCATGGATTGCACAGCCATCTAAATGTATTGTGTGTGTTTGTATATCCTCTAGCACCAAAGTAATTGAATGATTCATGAAAGTCAACAGTAAGTTCTGGCATCACTGGAACTAATAAAACATGATTTCTTATGGAAGTGTCTTGTGACTGATTGACCTTGATGTCCAACTGAAATATTTATAAATCTGTGGAAATCTAATTATTTAATTAATTAGTGTCCTCTACTTCTGTCACATTCAGTTAAAATACACCAAGTTCAAAAGTTCTTAGAGGAAACACAAAGACACAGCCACGCACAGGCAGTGGGTACGTAAGATCCTTGCCTCCCATGCAAATGATGCTACAAAGTAAAAAGCTCCTTTATGCTTGCAGAACCTTTGAGCCATTCAACCTAAAGCTCTAATTGATTATTGCAATTAAAACAAGGAGGATGCAGTAAATATATCTGAAACAAGTCTTTTCACCTTCCTTTGCACTCTACGGGTAAAGGTTATAACAGAAAAGAGTACAGCTCCAGGCAAATGTTAGGGGATACAAATGGAAATGCAAAAGCAAAAATAAGGCCACAGCTCCAGAAGTGGCCTGCTCTGGGAGTCCTACAAATAATGGCATCATTTACCCCTGTCTGTAGCAGTTATGTCAACTTAATCAATAGTAAAAGAAGAAATTCACTAGAAGGCAAAGAAACATAAACACATGGGTCAATATATATATATATCTATATACTTATTCTATCAGGGAAAAGTATTTATTTTTCAGTCTTTTCACACACAAAGTCAAAAAAGACTTTTCCAATATAAAGACAATTTAAATGACAAATTTTTTACTTGTCCGCTCCCAACTGTAGAATTACTGTGCTTGCCCACATAAACTGTAGAAAGGTGATGTCAAGTTCAAATGAACTTAGAAGTGGCTGATACAAGGCATGTATCAACCCTCTTTCAGAACAACTCTTAAGGGCTTCATAGCAGCGTAGAGGTAACTGGGTACAGGAGAAGTGTTCTCACTGAGCTTCTCAAGATTTCTCAGGTCGACCACTAAAGCAAATCAGTGGTCATCCATGGGGTATCATTCTGTGTCTTTCTTAAATAGACATAACAGGTCATATCTGGCCAGAAAAATCCCCAAAGTAGAATTGTGTGAGAATAACTCACATTGTGATCCTCAAAATCCTCATTTTCTGTATCTTGTTGTTGTAACCTGGGCCTACAGATCTATCTCAACTGCAGTGTCAGCTCTAGCAAGTTCATAAAGCGTTACACTAATGGATAAGATGGAATTCTGATAGCAAGGGCATGAGAAGGCAACAAACCTCTGGGTGAACACAGGCATAAAGGACAGACAATGAAATCTAAGGACTTAGGATCTTCACCAACACATAAACAACATCAGAAATGTCTGCACTGAAAGAAGGATGTCAGAAATGAGGTATAAGGATGAACGAAATAAATTCCAGTATCTCTCTCTGCTTTCCCCACCCCACCACCACCACCCTTTTTTTTTTTATTTATTGTTTTAATGTCAAAAGAAAGACTTAAGATTCCTGGGGTAATCCTTTGGCAAAGGCCAGTGAGCCTCTGCTGCGGTCTAGAAACTCTGCCCTTTGCTAGTGAGCCCTGATCGCAAGAACATCTAGACACAAGCCACAAGGATTTCTGATTTGTACCAGGGCACCAAAAAAATTCTATCTGACATGCACGAGATTTTACTCCGTTTTCCCTTCTGTCCCCCTGACTATCTTCTTATTTTTCCTCTCGTTACCCATCTCTCTCTCAATTTCACAGCAATCCTGAGCCTCACTACACTTCACAGCACTGGCAAAACAGGCTGCAGCGGCTCCTGCAGAGAAGGAAAGCAACTTGCCTGGTGGTGTCTCAAGCCGTGAAATAATAAAAAATAGAGACAGGTGGTTGTGGAGGACAGATTACAGTAGTTGACTACAACTGTGGGTACCACATAAGAGTGCCTGTTTGTGGCTGTCACAGCCATTTCTATGTTCTGCTCTTTCTAATGTGGTTTGCTTTCACAAATTTGGAGAAATAGCCATTATTCACACTTGTCCACTCAAAATTCAGTAGTAGGACTATTCTATTCTGGCTTATATTTGTGTATGGGTAAAAAAGCAATTCTAACCAGTACTTTCAGCCTGAAAAAAGATATTTTAATAACTGTTGCATGAATTTATTTTGTTTATGCATTCTGATTTCTATTTCTTTTTTTTTTTTTCCCTTTCAACCCATAGCTTTGGCATGGGACTAAATTGACTAAGGTCTCTGTACTCAAACTCAGAAAGCATATTTCTTTTTCCTTGGGTGGAGTTATATTACGGGTATCGTCAATTTGGTCTAAATGAAATACATTATTATTACATTGTCTTGCTTCTGTATGCAAATAAATTCAAACAAATTCAACTATTAGCTAGGAAACAGGCTGCCCAGAGAGGTGGTGGAGTCTCCTTCTCTGGAGACGTTTAAAACCCACCTGGACATGTTCCTGTGCAACCTGCTCTGGGTGGACCTGCTTTGGCAGGGAGGTTGGACTAGATGATCTCCAGAGGTCCCTTCCAATCCCATATACTTCTGTGATTCTGTGATTATATATATGAAAAAAATGTCCCCTCAACTTTCAGGAGTTACTCAATGCAATGTTCTTTAAAAATAAAATATGGTATGTGTATAGCTCCAGTATATCCCTCAATCATCAGACGAATTTTATTTTTAACTAACCTTCATGCAACAACTGATTACTTCCACATTGGCCTGTGGGGTTTAAATGATAGAAAAGTAGGATAAGAAGAGTTCAAAGAAGTGCAGAAAGTAAAGGATCAAATTATCTGGTAGCAAATCCCTACTTGGCTCCATGGACTTTGCTGCCAGACAGCTCTGCTGCATACACAGTTTGAAATACAACCCTGTATGAAACAGGATCAGCATAAAATCAAATTACAAACAGAAGCTGATGGATACCTTTCAGGTAACGTCAAAATGGGCTATTTTGCCAAAAATATCCAAAATCACAAATGCCCATGAACACATTTCAGAACATTTTGTGTCTCTTTCTTTCATGACTCCAGATTGACAATGCAGAATAAATAGAAACTGGATGAAAAACGATGGCCTCTCTCTTTAAAAATGAGAGTTAATTAACTGAAAGTGACTACTGATCATTCAAATCTCCAGCTGAAATGTCTGCACAACTATTTGCAGAAAATACAATCTAAATATAAGATTACTGCCATATCTTCTGTTATCTCAAAGCTCTTTTTTTTTTTAATCCTAGGACAGCAAGCACGCTTTTGAATAAAAATTACTGTAGTTCAAGATAATACCTATTCAACAAGATGTCAGTTCAGTACCACTGAAAGAAACCCAGGTTGAAAAGGGAGATTGAAACCAGCTGGTTTTCCCAATTTATAAAAAGCACAAGTGAAGATTAACTTTGGTAAGTGCTCACAGCAAGATTTGTTTTGGCTGTTTAAGTAAATTAGATTTAAAATATCATTCAGTTTTTCATTTAAAACTCGGGAATGCTAACTAAACTAACAACCACTTTTTAGAGATATTTAATTGTACTCCAAATGGTCAAGTAATTAAGGACTTAATGTTGTAATACAGTTTATTCTCAACTTAAACCATGAACCTATTATCTGTTCACTCAGAAAGAAAATAGAACAGACAAAAGCACTCCACCAGCGCTGCTATACATTAGAAACTGCAGCGCTTACATTAGTTTTGTATCTTAATTACCAAAGATATCATTAGCTTTGTAGACTGGGACACTTCTCTTTTATTGCTGCTGTAATTTTATTTGTCAGGCACTGGCTTTCATTGCAGGATAAACTGCTGTGTATTTTAAAATTTTGCTGTTAGTAACCTGCTTCATTGAATCTCTTTCTTTTTCCTACTTATAAAATTAAAAGCAGTTAGAGATCACACGAATGTGTGATGAGACCTTGCGGAAGCCAGTCACAACTGTGGCACAGGAGCAGGGGGCAGAAGCAGTGGCAGAACGGTGGGTTTTAGCAAGGTTGAGATGTTTCCCTCAAGCCTACTTTTAGGATACTAACTATGGAGCTCATAAAGAAATATTAAGTGCTCCTTTCTGTCTCTGTCTGGGAGAAAACCATAGGGCCAATTATACTGGTATACTAATTGCCCACTGGAAATGAAACTGTTCAAATTATATCCTCCCTCTATAATCTAGGAATATAGAAGAAAAGACGGAAAAACACTAGAGGAGAGTAGCAAGGACTATGGAAACTCTGCAAAAGATGCCAATTCACCTTTACAGCCATCTCCAAAGACAGTCTCTGAAGTCCCAGGAGAGAGATCCTTTTGATTTGGCTTGTCGTTTCCTGTAGCCAGATGACACATGTGGACAAACCTTGTTGACATGATTTCCCCCATATTTCAGACAGGGACATTTTCTTTAAGATCAGAAGCCAAATCAGCCTTGCCTCTGTATTCATCACATGGGAAGAAGGCTGCCTACAATGAATAAATCCCATCCATCCACATAAAAAAAGTACTTTCTTTCAGGATGAGATTTATTCATCTAATTTCTTTAAGCCCTTGAAAAGATTAGCTCCTGAGTTTACAGCTCCACAATGGTGCCTCAACCTTGATTGTGTGATAATGACAGCTTCAGCTTTCAGTATGCTCTTGTTTAATATAAGCAGAGAAAACTGCAGGCTGTTTACCAACTTTTCCTATTGGCTTCAATCTCCTTAAATATATATCTAGATATATAAATCTAAATTCATATGTGTGAATACTCAAAGAAACAAAAAAAGTTATGAATCAATCAATTCCTCAACTCTACCTATTACATTACGGACATTGCCAAAGTTCAGACCCTAAAAAAAATTTAATATAGATATGATACATATATTATTTCAAAGCTTACACAGACTGAGGAAAATAAAGAGAAAAATAATGCTCTGACTGAGCTCTTCCTCTACTCAAGCCTCTTTTTTTCATACTGGGTAACTGGTGCAGTTGCAATGACATCCCTTTTGACTCCTTAGCACCCACTCCCAGACTGAGTTTCAGTCATGGATCAGCTCATCCATTTACCGCTTGCTCAACCCTGTCATCAGTCTGCTTTGTTTCTTTTTCTATGTCTCAGCGGATGCATTTGGCCTCCTTCAGAATCATTAATCTTTTCCATGTTTTTCTGCTCAGTACCTTGTAAGACCATGATCTATTAGTGCCCATTACTTCTTTACTACCTTCAACCCCATTTTTGCTCACTTTGTCCTTTAGCAGCTCAGGTTTCTTTTTCCACTTATCACAAAACAACTTTTACTCCATTATCTTCTACTATGACCCTTCTTCCACATTCAAGTTATCTCTTCTGATCTTTCTAAAATTAGAACACTGCTAAAACTCTTGTCGTATGATGAAAAAAGACTACAAACAAACCAAAACATAACATTTTAGGCTGGTTTTGTTGCCGTTGACTGAAGAGTGATGTTTGAATGCTATGCACACACATACTGTAGGTAAGTCTAAAAACTCAAATTATTGAGAGATATATTGGAAGCAGGTATACTCTCCAGCTTCCTTATCCATTCTTTGCAGTTGTTGTCCCACTGAGGCATTTAATCATTGAGAAGGATTTTTTCTTTTAGAGAATGCCTAATAAAGCGAGAACACAAAACTGCATAGCCTGAAGGTTGTATTACTGGTAAGCCAGTGCTTGTCCAGGATTACTCATTCCTGTCTGCCACATGAAACTCTTTACTTCATGTTTTGGTCCATAGTGCAAACATCATCTTTGTGCAATGGGATTCAGTCAACCTTACTATCAGCATTTGAAATCAACGATAATGAAAAATGCAGACTCCGGCATTTACCATAATTGTACCTCCTCCTAAAAAGGCAAGAAATGTGTATTATCTTAAGTTGAAAAAATGGGCTCTTACTGACATTGACACAAATGCTTTTCTTTTTCTTTTCCAATCATATTAACATTTGCAAGATTAAATACAGTCCATTTGTTTAGGATAAATCTAAATCTTATCACATTAAGACTTTGTTTTCTCAGTGTATTCTGGCGCAGCATCCTGTTATATGTCAACCAATTTCTATTTGCAAATACCAGATTTTTAACATTTATATATGTATCTCAAGTTGCATGACTCAGACAAAAAAAGTATGTATATACATATATGTAAAATAGGTATGTAATTCAGTGCATGTATGAAATGTAATCTTGAGTTCCCTGATGGGTTTTATCTGATGTATGCACATTTGCCAGGAAGGGTAATGATAGGACAAGGGGAAACGTTTTTAAATTGGAAGAAAAAGAGATTCAGATTAGATATCCAGAAGAAATTTTTTACTATGAGGGTGGTGAGACACTGGAACAGGTTGCCCAGGGAAGTTGTGGATGCCCCATCCCTGGCAGTGTTCAAGGCCAGGCTGGATGTGGCCTTGAGCAACCTGCTCTAGTGGGAGGTGTCCCTGACCATGGCAGGGGGGTTGGAACTAGATGATCTTTGAGGTCCCTTCCAACCCAAACCATTCTATGATTCTATGATCTCTGCACTAGGACACAAAGAGGAGTCTGTGGAACTACTACATTTGACTTATTCATTCGTGTGAAAAGTAGAGGCTCGTCTGGCTGCTGTGTGGGGCAGGCTGTGACACTAACCTGTGGACACAGTATGTTCTCTTAAGTAGTGCACCTTTGCATTGCAATTTTCTCTTCCATGAGTATGTGCCAGGCCCAGCTGATCACCCACACAAAATCAGCCAGCCAGTTGCTTCTCCCACCTGGCTTCTCCCCACTCGAGAGAAGCCACTCCCACCATTTCTCACAAAATGAGAAAAAGGCTACAGTGCTGAACTACAACTGCGTGAGCAAGGACTTCATTATGGAACTGTGGAAATCAGACTGCGTGAGAAAGGACTTCATTATGGAACTGTGGAAATCAGTTGTTCGCTCAGTGCTTGACATTTGAATGTGCAAGTTTCAACGGCGTGAGCTAAGCAGCCTCCCATACCTGGTCAGAGCTTCCCAGAAATAAACAGGCAGTACGTGGAAGAACATGGGCGAGTCAGAGGGACGATTTGTTTCAATGTCAGATAATACTAAAAGAGTTGTTCACTCAGTGCTTGACATTTGAATGTGCAAGTTTCAACGGCGTGAGCTAAGCAGCCTCCCATACCTGGTCAGAGCTTCCCAGAAATAAACAGGCACTACGTGGAAGAACATGGGCGAGTCAGAGGGACGATTTGTTTCAATGTCAGATAATACTAAAAGTAAAGCTTAATGTACAAATGAGTACATTAAGCAATCTCAGGATAAGTCTAAAAAAATCATCTTGGTTCCTGGCTAAAGCATTGTCCTTTCCTCTCCAAAATACTTGGGTGGAGGGAGCTAATGGTATATGCCATATATATCAGTACATATATTTCTCCCTGGAATTGGCTGTATTTTGGTTATGGTAAAATGATTGCAGAGAAGCCACAGCATGAACCAGGTGAAGCAGAATGCTACCATCTTCCTGCTTAGAGGACTCATTACCATTTCATGCTTTGTATTTCTCCCTGGAATTGGCTGTATTTTGGTTATGGTAAAATGATTGCAGAGAAGCCACAGCATGAACCAGGTGAAGCAGAATGCTACCATCTTCCTGCTTAGAGGACTCATTACCATTTCATGCTTTGTAGGTACTCTATCTAGCTAAAGATATAACAACAAGCAACTAACCAAAGTGCTAGGATTACAAAAAATAGCAGACATTACATAAAAACATGGAAAGCCCAATGCATGAAATTTACTCCATTACTCCTGCGTACCATGTGCTATTCTCAGACTTAGGCTATTCATCCAATACAAGAGAATTCATCTAATATGTTTCTGATTTTACTGGTCACCCAGTAGGGACTGTTACTGGTCACCTGACCAATGAAGAGCTGATTCAGTGGACCCTGTCTGGCAGCCTGGAAGGCTTGTTTGGCTTAGATTAGGTTTAAAGATGCCCCAGGTGTCCCCGTGGCCCCAAGAAGCACAGGGTTGTATGGACCATCGTACAGCTATCTATAGAAACGCACAGAAGAAATTTATGACTTGCTCAAGATCTCACTACATGTCTGGAATTGGAGATTAGGAGCTAAGTGCTGCTCTAAATGCTACTGCTGTAAATCCAGGGTGGTCAAGACCATTTGACCTCATATTTCTACACTCTCACTCCTCTCCTGTTGCTGCTTGACAAGCAGTCCATCAAGAAAATGTTGGTTGTCTGTGTTTTTCATTCTACAGCAGGCTTTTAATAACAGAATTATACTGGGATTTTTATAAGTGTTCTAAAGTAGGTAATCAACTATCAAATGAGAACACTAGAGGAGTGCAGAAGTCGGTGTTGCTGGATCTACACAATATTAGTCATTACAGAAAATATGAGAGATGCATTGTTCTGAGAATAATGAATCTTGGCATTTTCCTTTTTTATTCATATATTACTTTTCCTCCCAGACACATTGTCTCTTTTTCTTTCTCTAAGCTTCCCTTCATCTTGTGATCAGCATTTTGTCCTTCCAGTGATCACAGCTGTCCAAAACAGTGCAAAAGCAGACACAAAAAAGCAACAGGACATGGATGAAAAACAGAATGTTCTCTATGTCCTGATGTACTTGTTAAGCAACAGAGATTGCACAGAAGAAAAGTTTATTGTTGCATTTGTTAAATATAACCCATGGCTGTTCATGCATACTCTCCTTGAAAGCCAAAAGCAAGCCAAGAAGGAAGGAAAGGACTCTTCTTTCTTTCAAGCACCCTTCAGAATAAAAAGAACTGCTCCTGCTATTCCTCTAATGAACTGATGGCTTCATTATACAGATCTGGTAATCATACAGACATTGAAAGGTAGCTATATCTATTTTTATCATCTTTGTCAACGTAATGGACCAAAGAAACTTAACATGTCTATAACCAGTCTAAGTGGCTGACACACTACTGGATGTTTGTTCCAGAAGAATAAGTACATACAGCAGAATATGGTACCACACATACATTTAACTGGTCAAATATAAACTGGCTCAGATATCAAAATGAACATCACCATATCTACTGATGCATATTTCCTGGGTGAATGAGGCTTGTGACATAGCACAGTGCATTAGTACAGGCAAAAGGCCATGCTCATACAGCTTTAGTGCTTTTCCAGCACTTTAATTAGCACAGCTATTTCTACAATGAATTGCATTTTGGCACGATCTCCAGAAATCCTCACTTTAGGATTATTTAGGTGTAGAAGAAATGCTTGCAAGAATTAGCCTCCCTCAAAAAACCCCACCACACTAGAGAGTCGCTTTCATCTTCAGCAAAATGTATGAGCTTGATTTTCTTCCCCTTTACTTTGATTTGATACAGAATTATTTGAGCTGTCATAAGGAATCAGAGCAATTATCCATCTAATCCACTATTACATCTTTGACAGAGGCCACCACCCCACACTTCAAATGAAGGTGAAAGGAACTCTTCGGTTGACAATTGTGAAACAATCAACCCATAGGCAAAAAAATGCCATTAGTTAATGGTTTGCCCTAAACTCAAAAATCTATGGGTTTGTATCCCTTCTAAAAAGGACATGCTTTATTTGATATGACTAAGGGTATTCTTCACAGTCACATGTATCTCTTGGAGGTTTTTTCATATACTTTCAAATACTGAGTCAATTTATTCACAGATAAATTCAACATTATGCAAAGTAAAGGACAATAAAAAATAATTAAGCATGTTTTCATTCAATATAAGTGACTATTTTCAATTTTAGTGACTATTCCTTTTGTTTGGTATAAAGATAAAAGATACAACAGAGGACATGAATGTTACCAGTACTTCTAATGTATTTCTATTGTACTATCTTACTATTAGATCTTACTTGTCTTGTATACAAGTTAGCTTCAGACTTCTCAAACTCTCTTCATGCCTTTCAAAGTCTCTGCTGCTTCTATTTTTTTTGCTCTTTCAATTTTTCTTAAATGAGGTGATTAAAATTTAGCACACGAAATTTAAACTGATAAAGTGATACTGAATACTCTCCATATTATTTTCTACGTGGTCTTTGATCTCTTTAACATCATTGTCTATTTGAAAGCTCCTGTGCACTGAACAGAGTTATTAAAGAAACTTTCTGAAATGGTAACTTGGTCATTAGGAACAATTCCAATATCTTTAGGTCCAGTGAGGTATGTGGATAATTCAAGCATATATTTTAATATTCTTTATTTTGCATCTGCCATCCTCAAATTTCTTCTGCTATCATGCTGACTATGTAATGAAGGCTCATTAAGTCTCTCAGAACTTAAGCATGCCTACCCCTTGACTATCGTGATTTAATCTGCAAACCCCTCTACTCTGATGCTCTTCACATTTCCTGGAGAGTTTTTGAAAAATCCTGCTCAAAGAGTATGACAGACATTGTCAAATCAAACAAACGAATTGTCAAATCAAACAAAATCACTGTTTCTATAACCTCCTGATCCAGAAGCTCTGTGGTTTTGACATAGGTATATCACCTAAGGCTCAGCACTCTAACAAAGCTCCTCATCACCTGGATCACACCTGACCCATGGTCAGGATCATGGGCAGAGATGATTGATTGTGTTTACTCATGCAAAGATACCCAAATCAGTGTGATTTTAGTGGAATTATTCCTGATTTAAAGTATACCAGTGTAAGCATCAGGATCAAGTGTCTAATAGAATTTAGGCATCTTATCGTAAAACTTGCATTTTTTGATTTAAAAAAATAACATATATATTTGTGTAACTTGGATTTCTGTCACAAAATTTCAGTGAACTTCTTTGGGCTTGAAAGGCTTCATAGAAAGGAGAGACTCAAGGCTCACAAAAATTGTAAGTTAAATAAAGCAGTAACACACTTCTGGACTTATATTGTGACTTCAGGAGCATGGGGCTGACCCAAAATGCTCTGATGTTGTGAACAGTCTCCCTTTGACTCATCTGAGCTTTGCACCAACTTCCAGGCATGTATCTTACCAGGCATGTTGTACTTCTCTTCCTTTGTCATGTTTTTGCAACATTTAACACATATTACTCTCTGTCGTTATTTAAAGACAGGTACGTTTACATTTGCTCAGTAGAATATGAGGATTCAGATACATTTCCCACCCTTTAAGACTGATACATTAACTTCAGTAATAACCTTTCAATATTAGAAATTCACACTAAGACTACTTAAAGTTACAATTGCAAAAAAGGAGAAACAAAATAGGGAAAAACATCTCCTCTGAGTTGTCAGCTGCAGTCTGAGGTAGGGTTTGCAAAAGAGTCTCTGAGGTAATTCCTAGGCAATAAGGTCTATTGAGATCTAAAGGCAGAGAACTTCTAGGAGAAAGGCAAAGCTTTCTTTTGCTTGAAAAGACAGCTGGTGCAGAAATCCAGAGAGCAGTTAGGAAATACTGAACAAACACTACTTTCTTATAATGGCCAAAATGTATTTTCATTTCCACTTCGTTTTGTATGTTTAATCCAGTATGATTTTTAATCTACTGTTTATGCGTTCTAATCATGTCAGATGTGTGGGCGTCCTGTAATTCTTTATGAATAATAAGGAATGCAAATAGTGCTATCTTCACACTCACAGTTGACTGCACTCTGTTGGCTCCCCATCAGCACCTAATTTATCAGCTACTAATTTTGAGAGAGATAATGTTTAATGCTGGAGGAATATCTTTGTGCACATAACATTACATTGCTGAGGGAGAACGTTAGAAGCATCTGACCAATTACGTGTGCTCCAAGACAGTCTTATTTGGTGGAGTTAATTTTCCAATTTTCACTCACCTTATTTATTAAGACTGTTTATTGTTATAGTCAACTGGAACTAATAATGATTTTTGCAATCTCACAAAATATTCAGTTATCTCTCAGTTAATACAGAAAATCCTTCATTGAAGCAATTATATATTGAAGCATGAATGGCAACAGACCACTGTAAACGAAGACTACAAAAATAAATGCTTAATATAATCTGAAATTATTTTTAATCAATGCATAAACCTCACATGAAAGGAGTAGTAGCATTATCAAGCAATGTTAGATGACTGAGATATATTGCGTATGTCACTATTTTCCATTTGTCTTTCCCTACATCACAGAGACATTTCTGCAGAGTTAAACTGGAATCTAAATCTACCTTTTTTGAGAAAATCGATTTAAAACTTTTGGTGCAATAAATTCGTTATGTATGCAGTTTTTTATCTTTTTGAATTGATGAAGTAATAACAAGTATAAGTAATAAATATAAGTAATATATATAAAATAGTTGTAAATATATATGTAAATATATGTATAGATAAATATAAGCAATGTTTAGCTTTTTGAATCAATGAAACATAATTAAATATAAATTGCATATTGTCAATGGGCTTCTACCTTTGTTTATAAGGATTTTGCCATCCAACTTGTTTCATATATGAATAGCACTTCCTCACAGAAAATAAAATTTGAAATAACTTAGGGAGTTACACAACCTAATCATTCAGGTTGCATTAACAAGTTTCCATGTTCATAGATGTGGCCCCTGGAGGAAATCTGATATAAAATTCAGCTCTACATTTATATGTTTGGATGTCATATTCTAAGTCACTACTCTCATTTTATTACATGTCATATTAGAAATTAGTGTTTCAGGTTAGGAATTTTCTACACTTGTATAGCAAACAGCAAAATAGATCTTTGAGTCTTACTGGAACTTTGAAATAATTATGACCCTTCAAATGCCCAGTTATCAATACTTCTGCTTCCAGTAACTGCCATATCAAAAATAAAACCTGAAATCTGTCAGTCCATGAACCACAGAAAGTCTTGTCTGATATCTAGATTCTTTTAAAATCCTCATAGAGGCATACACAAACTATTTTAACTTTATCATTATAAGATCTAAGGCTTTCAACGACGGGGCAAAAAAATTCATTTCTCATAAAAAAAGCATGAAACTTCTGGAAAGTCATAAATTACATTGGAATTGTTTTCCAATATGCACAATTATTTTTTTTTTTCTGTCACAAGCATTGGGGAAAATGCTACTTTAATGAATTTAGAATCAGGTTTGGGGGACAAGGGGTTTAAAAAGATGAGCAAAATGCCTAGTCTATTCCTAAACTATTCTACACCAGCTTTCTGTGTGACCTCAGGAAAGTCATGTGACTTACATTATTATCAGGTTTCCATTTCCACAAAGACATATGGATTTCATATTTTCACAATATTTTGATTTCTGCAGAAGAAAATATTCTATAAATATTAAAAATAAGTTATTTAAGCCTTATCTGTAGAGATAAAGAAACTTGGGTAAAAATGAAAACTTTCTGATACTAAGAATGGCTACCAACTTTTTATATTTTTGTTCCCATAGCAGTTCTGCGGTTTGTTTTGTTGGGTTGGGATTTTTTGATAGAACAAAAGTTTTTCGTGAACTGAATGTACTGGAAGAAAATAGGACCTCAAAAATAATTATCAATATGTACAGCATATTGATATTTGAAGGTTCACTATTTGAAGATTCACTCTAGCCACCTTATGAAAAGATAGCAAAAGAAAAATGAATTAGAGAGTATTGAGGGAGAACATACAATAGTATTCTTGATGTGATGTGTCTTTCCCATTATTGGAAAACACAGCAGTGATGCTTTGCATTCTAGCAAAAATTGCTGGCTAAATGTTTGTTTTGACATAAGAATCTTTTATCAAACCCAGCTTGTTCATCGTGGCATCTCTTCTGTTCTGGTCAGAGAGAGGATGATATTTCCCACACCCATTTGATGTCGGTACTCAATTATGCACTTGTCTAAACCCTTCCTACAGGCTGCCAATCCATGGACTGTTAGTCCTGAGGTTTTTACAAGAATCACACACTGTATGAAGCCTGTCCTTCATGTGACTTATCTGCGGAGAAATTATGCAATGCCTACAGTACCTTTTTTTTTAAGCTTTTCCTGAGTAAAGCATGCCATTTCTGTCTAGTCTGGAATGGTTTTGTTACATAAACCAAGTCACTGACAAAATTTGATGTCAAATTCTATTCACTAGGGATTGTTTATAGCCAAAAGATCAGAATGACTTTCAACCAGTTTTGTCAGGACGGAGTGCCTGGCCTCCCTTACACAGTTACGATAGGTTCACTACCACTTCTTCATATTATTATCATTCCAAAAGATTTACTGTTGAGCTTTCTTTCCAAAAAGTATGAACAGGGTTGGCATTTTAATTTCATTCTTTGTAAACAGATACTTTAATATGGGATCACTAAAAACGAATTTATGTTGTTCCATCTTTCAGTTGATTTCAAATGATACACTAGCAAGTGTTTTTAATTTGGTATTTAGTCATGATAGAAAGCCAGAAAATTGGGTTTTTTTTCTCACTAACTTCAAGTTTATATTATTGAAGTGATGTTGCATCAATTTACATCATTTCTTGTTAATTTGCGCAGCCTCTTATGCCAAGGAATACATTATAGAATAATTAAATTATAAGAGAGACTGAAGAGAGAGGTTTAGGGGGGTATTCCCTGTCTTCATACCTTGTCTGTGGAAAAACCTAATTAATCAGATCAAACTACTGGGCAGAATGTCATTAATCTTTGAAAAAAAGAAAGCTACTGTTTACTTCTCACTGAGAAATACAGGTATAATAAAAGGCAAACAGTAAAAACTCTCTATTACAATTTAGTGATGCTTACAGATCTTTTTAAAACAACATTGTGTTAGCTTTTCGGCTCCATTTCTTTGTTTACCTGCTTTTGCTTCAGTGGAAGACACTGAATGGATTATTCAAGTATTAGAGACACAAATTCACCACTTCAGGGATGAATAGAAATTGTAAATTTTAATGGATTATCTTGGACTTTTTTTTAAACTGTAATTTTTTAGGTATTTTTAAGTGCGTGCCCAAGCTTCAGTAACTATAAACTCTCTTTCCTGATAATAATGACAATTTAGACAGAAGCAGAATAGTTAGGAGGTCTGTAGAAGATCTACTTCAGAAGAGATTTTGAGTGAGCAGGTATCAGCCACATTCTTTTTGCTATCATTTCACATGGGAATGGCTCCACACTGGTGTTTTGGTGGCCAGTGGGTTTGCTCTCCTCCAGTTTGTTTTGTTACTCAGTATGCCAGAGCTAAGGGTCAGAATTTACCCTGATTTCAGAGATATCTCCATGGTTAACACCTTCACCCAGTTCTGACGTTACATTAATGAGTGGAAGAGCAATTTCACACAGCCGGCTTTTTAGGGAGCCCATGCATGCATCTGCACGTGCAAAGGTAAATAAATTTAAATATCTGCACAAATAGCCTGGGGGAGTCTAGTCCTTCAAGGAAAATTGTGAATTTTGAATACAGTTATTCTTACGTATGATACAGTTTTGCAAGA
Organism: Calidris pugnax; assembly: GCF_001431845.1. Lineage (NCBI taxonomy): Eukaryota > Metazoa > Chordata > Aves > Charadriiformes > Scolopacidae > Calidris > Calidris pugnax. The sequence continues at coordinate 46,785,973 of NW_015094506.1, forward strand.
CTTACAGGAGTAGAAGTTATACTTCACATGGCCTTTTCTGGTCTTTATTAAGAGAAAAACCGAGTTATGAATATGCAAGTCTAATGGAATGTACTCATCCATTTTAAAGTGTTTTAAAAATTTTATTCTAAAATGTTGGAATACCTAATGAAAAACTTATGGGAAATAGATGATTCCTTCCTGTTATATTCCATATTAGAGCCCACACTTCACAACTTAATTAATTAGTAATCATAATGAGAAATTACATTTCTTATTGACTCCCAATTCAGTTACTAAATTTTCTTCAGCAGCAATGTTCTGCTTGGAAAATTTACTGCTTTCTATGTACCTTGGGTAGCAAAAGACCTTGAATTTTAGCAAAGAATAGAGTTTATATCCTTTATTAATACTGAGAAATATGGAAATATATAACCTTATATCATATAAGTGGGAAATCTATTTTCATTTCTATTCAGATTGCAACTAATTTCATTCTGGGAGACAAAATGTAAGCTTTCATGCTCTCCTACACTTAGAAATGTGTAAGTCAGAAAATGGAAAACATTTGCAGTCTATGTATTTGCGTATCCTAACAATAGAGAGTAATTCCTTTACCACAACTATGTATGGCTGACTCAAAAACTGCTGAAATTCAAGGGACAGGCTTCTGATAACTTCAAAAGGTTTCAAAGGTTTTTGAACAGGCCCCCTAGTGTCTCATCCACTCTAATTTTTAACACTCCAAGCAATAAAACTCCCTCTAGTCTTCTTTAATTAGTTCACACAGTAATTTTGTGAATTATTTTAAATACAGGATCTATTTTACATCCTTGCTGATTTCACAGTTACTTGTCTAGAGCTCTCCTATTAGTGCATTCTCAGAGAATTTCATCTTCTTTTGAATCATTTCTAAATGCCTTTTCTTCCAGATGTAATCTCACTTTCCACAATCACAAGGATAGCTCCTTTATAACTTAGGAAACCCTTTGATGCATGTTTGTGTGACTGTGTTATACCAGAAGATATCTAGACCATTAATATTTCATTTGACTTGGATATATTGTACTTTAAAGCACCTTGGAAATACATTTTTTCCCTCTTTTTCCAGCAGAGCTAATGATTTGCAGTAGATGTTTCTAGTACTTCTATTCAAAATGAAACAAAAGGAAACAAAACAAAATAAAACAAACCCCACCTCATTTGTCAAAACACAGTTTGCTGGAGTTGTGATTATTTTTGATATACTGTTGACATATCATTGCTACTTCCTTGTGTGGAGTATTGTAAAACTTATACTTGGCCATTTAGTCTCCCAACAGTTTAATGTGCACTATCTTTGAATTCATATTCAGAGGTACTGATTAAAACAGCACCTTGCCAACATCTTAGCCTCCGTAGCACTTTGCACTTTCGGTAACGGTACCCTACCTTTTACATTGAGTCCTATAAATACGTGAAATTGTCCAAAAATAATTTCTCAGTACAAATTCAGATAAGAGAAATATATTTAATTATTTTCCTTGGTGCAATACTAAGTATGTTAATGACAACACTGCAAAGGCATTTTTTTATCTTAGACCGATAGGAAGGATGACTCTTTTATGGCCATTCAATGACAATGTCTTTAGTACAGTCAATCACAAATTCAACACCAACTAAACTGAACTGACAATCTGTGCTTTAAAGATGACTAGATTGTTCCTGACTATGAATGACAAATTTTGTCACACAACTAAGCAGTATTTCTTTAACATCCATGTTCAAAGCTATTGTTCGGGGTGATGGGAAAAAAAATGCTAGAAAGAGTTCTGCTTCCCATAGTTTCACACCCTTAGTGGACCAATATAAAGACTGGTTCACAGAGACACATCTTATCATGTTTGGTGTATTTAATCCTTCATTTATTTCATTATTTGTGTTAAGAATTTAGACACGTGACACCCATCACACATAGTATCATGCCAAGATTTAGTAAGGCTTCTGTGGTGTAGCTGTTGGTGTTCAAGAGTCATAGTTTCCTTATTGTAATATCTGACTTTTAGAGCCACATGTGATTTGCTTAAAAAGCATAGGCATGACTTAAAATCTTCAAGTGTGTCTGTTTAAGAACAAAATTATAATTTCATTATGCAAAATAAATTAGAAATTACAGGAATGTTTTTCTAGATGTCCTTTAGAAAAAATCATAGTTTGAATAGATATGGGAAAATATTATTATCCTTTGTGTATCTTATTTTTTAAAACAATTAATTACTTCTTAAGAAGATGATCAGGGGGATGGAGCACCTCTGCTACAAGGACAGGCTGAGGGAGCTGGGGTTGTTCAGCCTGGAGAAGAGGAGGCTCCGGGGAGCCCTAATAGCAGCCTTCCAGTACCTGAAGGGAGCCTACAGGAAGGCTGGGGAGAACCTGTTTAGAAAGGCCTGTAGTGACAGGACGAGGGGAAATGGCTTCAAGCTGGAGGGGAACAGATTTAGATTGGAGATTAGAAGGGGGTTCTTTACTGTGAGGGTAGTGGAGCACTGGAACAGGCTGCCCAGGGAGGTGGTTGAGGCCCCATCCCTGGAGATATTCAAGGAGAGGCTCGACGAGGCCCTGGGCAACCTGGTCTAGTTGGGGTTGTCCCTGCTGACTGCGGGGAGGTCGGACTAGATGACCTTTGGAGGTCCCTTCCGGCCTGGGCAATTCTATGATTCTATGATTCTATAAGAACTTAAAAAACCCAGAAAGTTAATATGCTGTCTCAAATTGTTATTTGATTTGAACTGATCTTAGTCAGTAAAGCTTTCATGGCCTAAATATCATTTCAAACAGATAAATATATTTCTGAAAAAGAATCCTCAAACCTCTTCTCCTTCCAATATAACTGATATATGATTGAGATAGCTTCTTCATCTTTCAATAGCTCTAGTAATATTTACACATCTATACCATGCAATATGCATAAGAATACTTTACCCTGAACTGGCAATTTTTCTTTTGACACTCCTTTCCTCACTCACTTAAAAAAATCTCTAAGATTATTCAAACTCCCATCAAGTCTGGAGGAAGACCGTGGTGATCTTTTCAATATCCTTTCACTTCATGAACAAAAATATCACCATTTCATTTCTCTTCATTAAAATATCACTGAAATACCTGATACAAACTCACTGCTTAGAAAGAAAGAAGTCACAGTTGCTTTCATCGTTGAATACAGAAGCTAGAAGATATGTTACATATAATTGATGGTGGTTTACAGAAGATTCACTCTTTAGCCATCAAAACTTCTCAAGAAACTTCCTGACTGCCACCTTTTTGACACTACTGACTTTTCCCTAGATGACTGACGCATGAAGTCCAATGAGAGGCTGAGAAGATACACTCTTAATCAGTGCAGAAAACTGAAGTTGTTCATGTGTTCTTTATTAACAGATCTCTTATTTGAGATGCTGCATTTACATATCTATTTTAAATACAAGTCAAGTTCAGCTTCAGAAGAAAAACAAGTTTAAAAAAAAAGTTAAAAACACGACTTCAAAACAGCTGTAAGAGCAGATGTTCTAGACAAGCTGTGGTTACCTTCAGAGTAAAATGGTCAATACACTGTTGTACTGCTCCTTGATCAGTAACTGTGAATTCTATTTAATAGGTTTGGGGGGGGG